>NC_056747.1:306756968-306891968 GCF_019279795.1 Protopterus annectens | reverse complement strand
AAGGCCGCTGCATTTAATTCAGAAAATACTGGGACATTATGATTCTAGGACTCATTAGTGATTACAAGACCAAGCAAGTATTTGTTAATATTAAATGCTGACTCATACTTTGAAATAAGCTACAGTAATATGGCAGAAGGAACTGAGAGAGTCAGAATTAATGATCTGCATTTTTCAGCCAAGGCAATCTGTACAAATCACTGAGTGACATTACTCACTTTTTCAAACCAAGGACCACAGTTCTTTCCTTATCATTGCTTGGTAATAAATGTCAGAGTAAATCCAAGAATCCCCTCCAAACGGAAAAAAAGGAAAGATACCAAAAGAAGTAATATTAAATATTGAACATAGGCAATATAAAAATGCAAACAAAAGTGTACACTGAAGCCATGTCATTAATCCATGAAGATTTGTATTGTATCTGGATTTTAATAGCACAAATAAATATCAAGAAATCTTAGCAAACTATGTGCAAATGTTATTATACAGCAGAACTGCCACTGTTTACAATACAAGACTAGCTAAGCTAGGATAAGAAAATGCATCTAAATAATTCATTATAAAATCACTTTTTACTTGCAGTACTACAGTCCAGTTATCTATTTTTGCAAATCAGTGAACAGTAGAACATTGTTCATAGGTTCATATGTTCATAGGTAGGTACTAGGCCATCTGCCCGAAGGCATTTACAAGACTAGCCAGAATGTGTTGGCTTTTGCCACCCCCTTAGATTAGTTCACTGTGCATCTGTCCAGCAGAGCCACTGAAGTGATCCCCGGGGTAAACTTTCTGTTTCCCATCCACTTGTCAAGGTTTCTTTTGAAGAGGGTTAGCGAGGAGCTCTGCCTAATGTAGATTGGAATCTTGTTCCAAACCATGGGAAGTCTCTGTGACAGGAATCTATCCCTCCATCATGTCCTATTTATTGTTGTGGTGAGGTTTAGATCCCTAGAGTGTGTGGCTCGAGGGGATATGCTTTTCTTTAGATGGAGCATGTCCATCAGTTCTAGGTTGGACATGGTCTTGTACGTCAGAGAGAGATCACCTCTGAGTAGGCGGTATGGAATCAAGTACAGCTGGAGTTTCTTCAGTCGAGCTGCATAGGGCATCTGTTTGAGGCCAGTGATCCTCTTGGTGAGGTACTTCTGTGGTCTTTCCAGCTGTTGCAGGTGTCTTGTAAGATAAATCCCAAATGGGGCGTTGTACTCTATGATGGATCTGATGAGAGATGAGTAGAGGGGCACAATGACCTCTTTTGATCTGGATGCGAACCCTTTTGTGATAAGGTGTGCCACGTAGAAGGATTTTCTAACCACTTTGGCAATGTGATTATCAAAGGAGAGTTTACTATCTACTTGGGTCCCCAGATCCCTTTTTACGTCTTCCTTATTTAGGGGACTACCACCTATGTGGTAGTTTGTGGGTACTTTGTTTTTTCCAAAGAGGATGACTATGCACTTTTTGGCATTTAGCTTGAGGCCATGATTTTGTGTCCATCTCAGTGAGACCCTTTTGGAGGATGTCTGTGTCAGCCGGAGACTCAATTATAGCCCCTAGTTTTCAGTCGTATGTGAACTTGGTCAGCCATAGTCCTCCTGTGCTTGCCTGTACCTCTGAGAAGTATATACCAAACAGGAGGGGTCCTAGGACTGAGCCCTGGGGAACGCCACTTGCAACCGGTTCAGAGTCAGACCTAGCTCCAGCAACTCTTACCATGTGGGTTCTGTCCATGAGCCAGTTGGCAACCCATCTTGTGATGTAGGGGTTTATGTTCAGACTGGTGAGCTTGTCTAGAATACCAGAATGGGGAATGGTGTCAATGGCTTTTGCAAGGTCTACGTAGGCTGTGTGTACCACCTTTCCCCTCATCTATAGCCTTGGTAACTGTCTCAAAGAAGTCCACCAGGTTTAGGAGGCATGATCTGCCCTTAACAAAGCCGAACTGGGTAGGGTCCTGTGTTTGGAGATTCCCAATGTCTCTGTTAATGAGTTCCATGATGATGCACTCCATAGCCTTCTAGACCAAGATAGTCAGGCTTATAGGGCGATAGTTCCCAGGGTCTGTTGTGGCTCCACCTTTGTGGAGCAGAATAACTGTTGCTGTGTGCCACTCTATGGGTATGTAACCTGTGGAGAGGCTGAGTTTGAACAGTGTGTTTAGGTGAGGGGTTAGTTTGTTTATGAGCTCGTGTAGGACGCAGCCTGGGACACCGTCTGGTCCCATTGATGTTGTGTTTTTGGCTTTGGAGAGGGCTGTTTTAACCTGAGTGTCTGTGATTTCAGAAGCTTTACATTCTTCTGGTATGGATATGGACCCTTTTGGGGGTGAGAGGGGGGGGTGAAGTTTGTGCTGAACCTGTCTGCCAGGATGTTGGCAATATCGGTCGGTTCAGTATATTTTGTACCATTCTGCACTAACCCCGAGCAGATCTGAGCATTGTCACTTAGATTCTTGACATAGCTGAAGAATGCCTTGTGGTTATCTTTGGAGTCCTTGGCAATTTTTCTTTCAAATCTCGCCTTGGATGATTTCATGAGGGATCATTGTGGCTTTATGTTTGATTTAACATATTTTGAATGCATTGTTTTTTGTTCACTAATATACATATTTTCTTTTTTCTAACACATGTATAGCTGTAAAAAAAAGGTGGACCTCAACACATGCATGAGTTAGTAAATAGGCACTAATTCATGCAAATTATTCTTATCTTACAGTCGGTCCTTTTGTGCTTGTCCAGTGAAAATGATAAAAGGAAATCTTTGTGACAACATCTTCAACATGCTGGATTTTTAAACAGTGGTTTAACTAGTTACTCATCTGATAATTAAGTCAATATAGTGGTCTTGTGGACCCTCTTCAGTCATGACCCAGAGGGCAAGGGCAAAGAAAAAGGCTCTGCAGACAGTCCTGTCCCCATCATTAAACTCTGCACTCCACTGGGGAACAAGTGGGCTGGGGAGGTTCTCTCCCTGCCCTAAAACTATACTCTCTACTCCACTGGGGAACACGTAGGCTGTGGAGGGCTCTCCCCTTAACAGAAGAACAAATAGGTCATGTGGAAGAAGGAAGGAGAGATACTGCTCCAAACATGCTGACCCCTACCCCCCCAAAAAAAGACTAACATGAATTTGGGGGACAGGAATAACCCAGGGCAACTAACAGTTTTTATTTCTGCCAGTAAGTAATTTTTAAAGCATGATGACAATATGAATCATTTCATAAAAGTGGTTAAGATCTGCAGTGTGTTTACCTTACCTATAGGGCAGCAAAAACTTTGAGTAGACTATATTAACTAAGGATTATAAGGGCAAAGCTTATCTCCCCATTTTGCCTCAGACTGCAAATTGCTTCAGAGCCAGTTACCAATGAGTGCCATATTCTAATAAGCGCCGGCATGAACTCAAGAATAGGAGGGAGGACAACAACTTAGAACAAGAACTTGGGAGATGAGACAGGTACAAATTCAATGTGGGTATTCATAAATGAATGAATGCGAAAAAGATAGCATTTTGAAAATCTGCTGTAAAAATGCTGAACTTTAGGAAAACTATAAGGAAGTATTTTTTTAATTGACACAATAACACTGAAAGTTAACGGTATTTGGGACAAAACTTTCAAAATACCGAACTGTACTCTGTATCATGAATTTTAAGGTATCATTGTATAATTCTGTATTAAAAAGTAATTTTGTAGATGCTAGATAAGAGATTTTGGGCAGATTCTGTCTACTTAATTATTTGTTGGAGGATATGATCACCACCCTGGACGAATGTTTATATTCCCAGGCAATTTTCTTCAGCCTTACTAAAGCATTCAGCCCTAAATCCCATGACAGAGTTACATGTAAACTCAGGGATCTGAAGGTAAATGAAGCCATAACTGGCTACATGGTCACAGCAGATCATGAGAGAAGGCCTTCTATCCTTGCCATATTTACTGGAGTCCCTTAAGGCTTTCTCTTGGGGCCACTCTTTTTTTTGGCACCTTTTCCTCAGATGTCAAAACGGACTCCATTTGTCTTGCCAAACAAATATGCAGATAACTGCAAACTTGGGCATGTTGCCCTTGAAACCTGTTGACAACAACTTCCCTGCAAACAGCACTCAACATTAAACAAGAATGATGCAGAAGAAATGCTGTTGCCTTTAGTGTCAAAAAATGTTGCATTCTAACAGTTAGCAACCCCTTTAAACAGCTTTTTAATCGACAGCAGCTAGAATTGGAAAAATGAGTAAAAGACTTTGGATTCCTTGGACATGATGACTTCCTTCATATAGCTGTTACTGTCTGCAAAGCAAACAGATTTGCCCATCTGATCCTCTGTGGGACTCAGAGCCATGCCACAGAAATAACAGTCTCTCATTTTACAGCTCCTATCACAGCAATTATAGAATACTGCACTCTGTGTTGTAATCTGCTCGAATGCCATCTGGTTCAATTGGAGAAGGCAAAGAGATTCCTCACAAAGATGATGAAATTGTTTCATGTCTTGTCTTATAAGCAGTGAATTCAGCAACTCTCCTTCTCTTCTGTGAATCTAATCTCCTTTCTGAGGAGTCTTACACCTGACATAGGGAGCTCTAAAGGACCTCTTACTGTTGAAACCCTTTACTTAGGACACCTCCAACACTCACCCCATCCCCGTAGCCTGAACACAAAAGCACACCCATATCAACCAAACTATTACAAATGTGAAACTGTATATCTCGAACACTTCTATTCTTATGAAATAAACTTGCCCTCTCAAGTGAACTCAGCCCATCTAGTCATACATTCAAGAAGGAATTTGATGACTAAGTGGACACCTGCAATTTCCAACATGGGATCCAGGGCATCAAGTTCCTTGATGGTCAATTGATATTGAGTTTATTCGCCAAACCTATGAACCCACAGTGGTGAAAAAAATTAACATAATCTCAACAATTCTTTAATTTTAAACACTTAATATAAAGTTCATTCATATACTGCTGCTAGAGAGGTAAAAACATAGTCAGACACTCGGCTCAGTCTGTTTTGAGCTTCTGATAGGCACCCATATATATATATATATATATATATATATATATATATATATATATATATATATCTATATATATATGTGTATATATATATATATATATATATATATATATATGTATATATATATATATATATATATATATATATATATATATATATGTGTGTGTGTGTGTCTGTGTTTTTAATATGTCTAGGTTTATCCACAAGTGACTTTTTTAACCATTCTAGCCATATGTAAAACCTGTACTAGCCACACTCAACTGACAGTTACTACTAAAATGAAAAATAAAGTGAACAACTCTGGGTATCTCTGTTGGTATGTGTATATATATATATATATATATATATATATATATATATATATATATATATATATATATATATATATATACACACACACACACATACATACACACACACATATATATATATATATATATATATATATATATATATATATATATATATATATACATATCATGATATGTGTTTGTATCACTTGCTCGAATTCTCACAGTCTCAAAACTTAAAAGACTGAGCTGAAAACATCAAAATCCTGGAAGCTCCAGAAAATAAAACACAAAAACAGAACATCTGCTTTCTGGCAGGGGGGATGGGGCAAGCACTTCACCCCCCACACCCCTTAATTTTATATATTTATATATATATATATATATATATATATATATATATATATATATATATTTAAATAAAAACTTCGAGACTGCACTACAGTAGAGAAGGGGAAAAACCCCAATCTCCACTGTTCCACAATACCTACAATGAATGTCTATGCCATTTGAGCTTCCAGAATTTCAATGTTCTTGGTTCAGTCTTTTAAGTTTCAAGCTTGTGAGAATTTGAGCTTGTGCTAGGGACCCATATATACATATATGTCTAACATGTCTAACATGTAAATGGTCTCATGGCCAACTCCATTGTTAGCTGTTCTACTTTTGCCTATGACTTGCCTAGTTCTCCATCAGATCCTGCCCTTTCCCTTTGGATGGTGAGCACACATGTTGTTCCATGCGTTCTTTCAAGTTAATCTTAAACCTCAGTACATGCATTACCTTACCACCTGGCAAATAGAATTTCAAACCTGGATCCAAGGATGGGTCCTGATATCTGTATTCTGGGAAAAGTTCTCTTATACTTTGTAGAAACAGTCAAAGCATTTAAAAATACTGAATTATTCTTTGCATTGTCTCTATTCTTAGCCCAATTTACCCCAAATGTGATCCTATCAGGAGCATAAAGATCTAAAAAAACCTAACTGTAGGATTAGAGAAGCATGCATACCATTCTCAAATTTAGCGTTGTCGCCTCACAGTTAGACGTTGCCCGTTCGATTCTCAGTTAGAGCGTCTTCTGTGTGGCGACATGCATGAATGGGCATTCCTTCATTGAAGGTTGTGCATTAGGCCCGGCAAGCGAGCACTTAAAATCTACTGCCAATCATTAGCGGACCGGAGTTCCGCTGTGGCGACCCCTAACCGGGAAAAGCCGAAAGACAACAACAACAACAACCCTTTTTGGGGATGTGAGGATCGCATATTTTGTAGTTTGCAGACAATGTTATCATCCTAGTCTTAAGTGACTGTGATCTTGAGTGTCTTTTAGTGGTGTTCTGCAGAGTGTGAAATAGTTGGAATGAACATCATAACCTTAAAATCATGGGTTCTCACCTAGAAAAGAATGAATTGCTCTCTCTAGGCGACAGGGAAGTAGGTAGCACATGTAGGGGAGTTTAAGAATTCTGCAGTTTTGTTCACAAGTCAGGGTTGAGGCCATCAGGAGACTGAGCAGTAGACAGGTACAGCATTGTCAATGCTGCAGTCATTACACTCAGCTGTAGTGGTTAAGAAGTGTGTTCTAGAACAAAGCTCTCATTTTGCCTGATCAGGCTATGCTCCCATTCTCAGGTATAATCATGAGGTTTGGGTAGTGAGCAAAAGAATGAAATTGTGGCTACAAGTGGTGGACGTTTTGTTTCTTAGCAGGGTAGCTAGGCTTATTCTGTGCTATAGTGTGAGGTGCATGGCATTCCATGATGATAACCAGAGTAAATCAAGTTTTCTCTATATTGAGAGGAATCAGCTGAGGTAGTTTGGTACTCTATTGGAGTGACCCCAGGTGTCCCCTGTGGGAGGTGTACCAGACTACAGGAGGCTACAAGAGAGATCAAGGATATGCTTGACAGAGTAACTCTTTTATCTTGTCTGGAACTCCCATAGGATGGACTAAGGACTATTGCTGATGCTAGGGAAGTCTAGGATACCCTTCCCAGCTTCACTGTATCCCTCACCCGGACACGTAGTTCAAAAAAATGGATGCATAAATAGTCCGGTTATGGACCTTAATTATATGTCCATAAAGTCTTTCACTCTTTTGGTTTCTGTTCTATGATTTAGACTGGGAGCTGCATTGTTTATAGTGGGTGCCTCTTTTAACAGTATGGCTATACTTACTTTTTTCCTTGTGGTTATGCCAAGTCAAAGGTACTTTTTAGCCAGTCTCTCTTTAGTTTCACTCAACTTCTTGCCTTGCAGCAAATGTTTGTATACTTGCTTTTTGGAACATAAGAATCCTTGTCTTCACTAGTGAGTTTCCCCTTTGGATGATTAAGGTGCATGGATCATGGGATCATAGGAGGTTACTAGGCTATTGGCCCTTATATGCCTAGGCAAGAGTTTAGCCCATGTTTAGACAAGTCAGCACCCAGAGCTCCTGTTCAGCAGGGACACAGGTGGAATCCCAGGAGTGTATTTTCTGTTTCCCATCCAGTTATCCAGGTTGCTCTTAAAAAGGGATAATGAGGTACTCTGCTTGATGTATTGAGGGAGTCGATTCCACAGATGGGGGAGTTTGGGATACAAATCTGTCCTGCCAATAAGTTCTATTGATATCACAGAGCAGGTTGAGGTCACACATACAGGTTGCTCGAGTGGAGCTTGACTTGCGGATATGCAGCAGTCCCATCAAGGTGGGGTCTGAGATTGCTTTGTATGCCAGACAGAGGTCACCTCTGAGGACTCTGTATGAAACTGAGTAGAGGGACAGGGCTTTTAGCCTATCTGTGTAGGGTAGGTATTTGAGGCCCTGTATTCTCCTGATGAGGAACCTCTGAGATCTCTCCAGCTGCTGCATGTGCTTATCGAGGTACATGCCAAAGGGGGCATTATATTCAATAATTGGCCTTTTAAGGGAAGAATACAGGGATCTTATAACCTCTTTATCCCTGGATAAGATACCCTTACTTATGAGGTGGGCCGCGTAGAAAGCTTTCTGTACAATGGAAGCAACATAGTTGTCAAAAGTCAGGTTGCTATCAATCTAGGTGCCCAAATCCATCACTACTGATTGTGTACTTAAGATGTTGTTATTAATGTGATAATATGTGGGGACATCACTCTCCCCAAAGGGGATGACGATGCATTTTTTGACATTCAGCTTGAGGCCATGTTTCTGGCACTAGTCATTTGTTTGGGTGAGACCCTCTTGGAGGATGTCCACATCACTTGGGGAATTGATGACTGCTCCCAGCTTGCAGTCATCTGCAAACTTGGTCAGCCATAGTCCACTGGTTTTGGCCTGCACCTCAGAGAAGTATATCCCAAAAAACAGAGGCCCCAAGACCAATCCCTGGGGTATGCCACTCATTACAGGTCTACTGCTTGAGGTGGCTTCCCATTTTTTGATTAGGTGGGTTCTATCAGTGAGCCAGTTTGCTACCCATCTGGTAACATATGGATTGATGCCTAGTTGAGAGAGTTTATTTACTATGCCTGAGTGGGGAATAGTGTTGAAGGCTTTGGCCAGGTCAAGGTAGGTAGGTGGTGTGCACCATCTTCTCCTTGTCCATAGCTTTGGTGACTGTCTCAAAGAAGTCGACGAGCTTTAACAGACATGACCTTCCCTTGACAAAGCCAAACTGTGTGGGGTCGAGTGTTTGGAGGTTGCCAGTCCCTGTTAATGAGGTCCATGATATGATAATCCATTCCATGGCCTTGCAGATCAGGCTAGTTAGGCTGATGGGTCTATAATTTCCTGGATCGGTGGACGCTCCAACTTTGTGTAAAGGGATGACAGTAGCTGTCCTCCACTCAGCTGGGACAAAGCCGGTACTCAGGCTTTGGTTGAATAGGGTGCTTAATGGTGCTGCAAGTTCATGCCTGAGTTCATGTAGGATGCAGCCGGGGATGTTATCGGGTCCCATGCAGGCTGTATTTTTTTCCTTTGAGAGGGTAGTGATGACCTGTTCCCTAGAGATAAGGGGTGTGGAGCAGGTACTGGGGATGTCCTGATTTACTGATGGGGGGACAGAGGGGTGAAGTTTTTGCTGAATCTGTCAGCCAGTAGATTGGCTATATCTATAGCATTTGTGTATGTGGTGTCCTTGACCGCCAGTTCTGAACAGATCTGGGTTCTTCCTTTGAGATTGCAGACATATCTGAAGAAGGCCTTATGATTACCTCTAGAAGATGTGGCCAATTTGGACTCAAAGTTGGCTTTACAGGATTTCACTAGTGCTCTTATTTAAAACCGCAGTGGTGGTGCTGTGGTAGCATTGTCGCCTCACAGTAAGACGCTGTCCGGTTTGATTCTCAGCTAGAGCGTCTTCTGCGTGGAGACATGCGTGAATGGGTGTACCTTCATTGAAGGTTGTGCGTCAGGCCTGGCAAACCGGTATGTAAAAATCAACTGCCAATCATTAGCGGACCGGAGTTCTACTGTGGCGACCCCTAACCGCGAAAAGCCGAAAGACACAAACAAACTAGTGCTCTTATTTGCTTGTTCAGGCTAAGGAGACATTGCTTCCAATTGGGAACCTGCTCCTTCTTGGCCCTGGACAGCATTTTTTTCCATTTGTTATATAGTATATTAATTGTAGATGTCCACCAGACAGGTTTACTCTTACTTGCGGAGGATGATTTTGTCCTGTCAGGTATTCCTGATTCCATGCCTCTATATAAATGCTCGTATAGTACTTTGGTGTAGGTTTGGATATTGGTGCCAGGTCCTACAGTGGGGGAGGGGACTGTGAAGCTGTTTATACCATCCCTCAGGAGGTTGTAATCAGCTTTGGAGAAGTTTTTTTGTTTGACCCTAGCTATAGGGGGTCAGAGGAGAGGGTGACTTTGAAAGTGACTGCTTTATGTTCGGATCTTACCAGTGAGGATAATACCATAGGGTGCTGCAGTGGTTACTCATGTTGGTCAATACCAAGTCCAAGATATTATCACCTCTTGTGGGGGTATCAACTAGCTGTTCCAAGGCATTTGCATTGATAAAATTGAGGAATCTCTGGGCATTTGTGTTCTGGCATGAGTAGTGTTTCCAATCTAAGGTTGGGTAATTAAAGTCACCCAAGATCAGGGTAAAGGGTTGAATCTTGATAGATTTGAAGAGGTCCAGATAGGTGGAGTGGGCCTCTTGAGTTAAATTTGGGGGCTTGTACTTAGCTATAATTTGAATAGGGGTCTTGTCAACAGTTAACTGCACCTGGAATGTCTCTTGTGCGTCGTACTGTTTGACCAGCCTGGAGGTGTGTGTGTCTTTAATATATATTGAAACTCCACCTCCTTTGGCTTTGCTGCCCACATTTTGGGGTCTGAATGTATGATAGGATGAATAACCAGGTAAGGCTGGGGTGCTCTCCGCAGCTTTGAACATGGATTCTGTGACTACACAAATTTCAACATCTTCCAGGGTTAAGAATGCTTGAAATGAGTGCAGTTTCATGTTTAGACTCCTAGCGTTTAGCAGCATGACCTTTAATTTGATGTCCATAACAGTCACATCTTACTTTCTTCGCATCTGTGTGTCTGTGTGTGTGTGTGTGTGTGTGTGTGTGTGTGTGTGTGTGTGTGTGTGTGTGTGTGTGTGTGTATGCGTGTGTATAATTGAAGCTTAAGTATTGCCCATCTGATCCCTGTAATAGAAGTACAATGTGCCCCTCCAGCCAAATACAGAGCTAGCTGCATTGACTGAACTGCTGTGCAGCCTCCCTTAACAAAACTTTTGGGCCACAAGTACTCCTGATGGTATATCTGTGAAGTGTGCACAGCCTACTCCTGCTGCGTACTTTAAATCCCCAGGATGCTTCTCAAACAACCAAGGTAATGTAGTGCATATGAGTGCACAGGATATCTCTGCTTAGTGGCTTTGAATTTTATTTTGAGGTTACCTTTACACACATTCCTTCACCCAAGTGGAGCACAGGCTGTCCTGCCTTGCACATCTGCATTGCTCTATCCTTGTCTGGGTGTCTGTGCAATGTATGTCTTGGGCACATAAACTGTGCCTGATGTATGCCCCTGACTCAGTTTTGTTGTTGCCTTGGGGCCCACTGTACTATTTATTGCGAAGGTGCACATGTTGTCTTCCTTTGCAGCCCTAACATACTTGGTAGAGCTGTCCCAGTGCCTATGACACTATCTATCCTGTAGATGTTCAGACTACCTTGCTGTGTGCCCCTAATATATGTGGTGTAGCTGCCATGCTATTCATACTCTCATTTATCCTGTATCCAGGCATCTTGCTGTGTACCCTTCCTGACTTACATAGGCACCCCCCCCCCCCGGCAAGCTTCCCCAGTGCTGAATCCTGGCTCTGCACAGTGAGCTGGAAACATGGCTGTTGGACTAAGCTGCAGCTCAGCATGCTATATCTGTACCTCAGTGGAGCGCTGACAACGTAGTCACTAATGTATAATGCAGTGAATCATGTGCCTGTCAGTCTAATAGCTGCTGGATACTTCAGCTATGTAACTATGAGGTCATTTATGAATCCCACTGCACAAGTCCAAAAAAAGTAATCTTTATAAATCACCTAATAGCTCAGCAAATGGCCTGTTGGTTTATTCTGAAGTATCCCCTTGTATTGCTTTTAGCTAAATTGTGTTCATCCTGAGAATCGCACTATATAAATCATTCAACAATTCACTGATTAATCTCTTTGTGCTATGCAAAACTCATTTTTTTTAAATTAATTGATTTTATATACAGTGTATAAACTGCTTTTTCATATATTCACCAATTAGCACCTTCTCTTTGCATGAATTACAGTGTGTTGATTTACTGCATTACAAGTACATTACGCAATACAATCTCCTTTGATCTGCCTTCTTAACAGCATGAGGTTTTCATTCCATTTGCTGTTAAATTAATTTTATTTTTTTATTATTCCATTCTCTTATTTTTACAGCTTGAAGACCTGAAAAGAAAATTCTGCACACGAGCAACAGCCATTCCCCAGTTTGTTGTGTTTTTTCCAACCTAAGATTATAACATATGTATATTGCATGCATATTAGATCAATACATGGACCCAGAGCTGTAGCTGATGTGTACATTCACTGCTTTATAAGCACTGCATGTGTGTGCTTATATGGATGCATGCAGACACACGGACATGTGCAGTATTATCGAGATTACATCACCCACCTCCAACAACTCAAAAGAGCAGCCATATCTGGATGGACCAAATCTAATGCTATGTATTATAGTACAAGATGTACTTTGGTTAGTGAGGAAATGGACTGGCAATTTCATAGAAGCAGTACTAATTTGGTATAATAGTTTATCAGTGTTATACAGTAAAATCTGACAGAATGATTGTATTACCACTGAGGTTTGACTGGAGACTGTGTACTTCTACAGTACAGCTTAATAAAAGATTAATAAAGGAAGTTGTTTTCCTCTTTGGGTCTAATGAAATTGTTTTATTTCATTGTTGTTTTCAGTGAGAGTATGAGAACTCAAATCTTCTGTCTCCTAGAGGAAAGATAGTTCAACAAGCCTTCATTTTAATGAGTATATAAGCTACACTACAGCTTAATATGTAAGGCTGTGCTACAAAAATGCAGACCTGGGTCTGGATTCCAAAGCTTCAAGTACGACTTAAACAGTTTCCCCTCCTCCAAAGGGCCTGTGTTGTCTTTTCAAAACATTTGTTCACCACACCTTTGATTGTGGTCATTCTGTTTACTTTGCAGAGATTATTATCAGAGACTTCATTGTTCTTTCGTGTTTATCTGCCAGTGACCGAGTATAGCACTCCTGGTGGGGTTCAGATCAGAGCCTTGAAAAGGAATGTCTTTATAGTAGTAGGAAAGTGACCTTAAATTTCTGACCTCTGAAAATGATGCAATGACTGAAAATACCCAGGCACAAGGACCTGTATCACTACTTGCTCCTGATTAAAATTACATTTATGGGAAGATAAAAGGCTGCTTTAGTGTCCTTCACTGCAATAATGTATCTTAATACTTCAGGACTTTGCAGTGGCTTTTAGTAAGAGACAGTCTTCTTCTTCCTCTTCTTCTTCTTTCGGCTTTTTCTCGGTTAGGGGTAGCCACAGCGGATCACCTGTCCGCTCATGATTGGCAGTGGAGTTTTACAGTGTCGAGTTGCCAGCCCGGCGCCCAACCTTCCACAGAAGGCACACACACACACACACACACACACACACACACACACACACACACACACACACACACACACACACACACACACACACACTCACACCTAGGGCCAATTTTAGAGTGTGCAATCCACCTGCAGCATGTCTTTGGGATGTGGGCAGAAACCGGAGCACCCGGAGGAAACCCACACGACCACAGGGAGGACATGCAGACTCCGCACAGAAGGCACCCCAGCCAAGGATCAAACCAGAGAACCTCTTGCTGTGAGGCGACAATGCTAA
The DNA here is from genome assembly GCF_019279795.1 of Protopterus annectens. Taxonomy (NCBI): domain Eukaryota; kingdom Metazoa; phylum Chordata; order Ceratodontiformes; family Protopteridae; genus Protopterus; species Protopterus annectens. Next base: position 306,878,240 of record NC_056747.1, on the reverse strand, counting down.
CCACTGTAAGAGACAGTAACTTACTAAAACAGTGGCCATTGCTGAAATTCTTGTCTCTGTGTGACTACTGCTACAGAAAAACATATCCTTTCATAAGCCACTTGAAAAGCAAGATGACTACTCTGCTGCAGATGTAAAACATTGCAGTTTCCATTTTGTCACTGGATTACCCTTTAGGTTTCTCTTCTGAATTTCATAACTTGACCATTTCTTAAAAAAACAAGTGGGTCCATTCTGATTAATTCAGTATTATTCTACTTTATTTTGCTTGTCAAAACAGTAAGAATCCCAAGATTGCAAAATACACACACAAAAAAATGTTGCAGAGAGATAAGCCCCCTTAAGCCCTCACATATATATTTTATAGAGAAAACACGCACACACACACACACACACACACACACACACACACACACACACACACACAAAGTATATCAGCTCTGAAATCACACAAACTCCGAAAAAAATAAAGAAAATGTTATAGACTAGAATGGTACTCAATTATTCAAAATTTACCCACTTATTTTTTAAGAAATGGTCAAGTTATGAAATTCAGAAGAAAAACCTGAAGGGTAATCCAGTGACAAAATGGAAACAGCAATGTTTTACATCTGCAGCAGAGAATAGCTGCCATTAAAGGATGCCAGGGATCTTCAAGGCTTGACTTTCTAAACACTGACCGATTATTTATGAAGAGCCAGCAAAGTTAATTCTGAAACAAGTGTCATCAACAACATATTATTAGCTCCTATCCTTAGGATGCTGCCTTTGCTGTGTGTGGGAGAAGGTCCCTCCTAAAAGTTGCGGTGGTAGCTGTAGTGATAAAGTTACACTAGTCAAAGACCTAGCAGACATGCAATATTTACTGCTGGCACTGCTTTGTCAGACCTTGGTAAGGTAAAAGTTGACCTGTTTCACTTTCTTGACTGCTGCTAACATAAAAACTGCATTCACAGAATCCAAATCTAGTCTTCAACATTAAACCAAGACAACCATGTTACAACATATGATACAAATGGCATCTTTGGACTTCTAAATCAATAGCCATGAAGAAGTTCCATTTTCCTTACAGTTTTACATGATTTATTGAAAGACTATATAATCAAGTTATAGGGCAGCTACATGTTAAACTATACTTCAGAGCAAAGTGTTTATTTTGGGTTGTTTCTTTTGCAGCATTTGATTTATTTCCCGTGTGTCCCTTTATGGGCTGGGGGCTGTGTTGTGCAGTGAAGTACTGTTTAATGTGTTCCTTTATGAGCTGGGGGCTGTGTTGTGCAGAGAAGTACTGTTTAATGTGTTCCTTTATGGGCTGGGGGCTGTGTTGTGCAGTGAAGTACTGTTTAATGTGTCCCTTTATGGGCTGGGGGCTGTGTTGTGCAGTGAAGTACTGTTTAATGTGTCACTTTATGGGCTGGGGGCTGTGTTGTGCAGTGAAGTACTGTTTAATGTGTCCCTTTATGGGCTGGAGGCTGTGTTGTGCAGTGAAGTACTGTTTAATGTGTCCCTTTATGGGCTGGGGGCTGTGTTGTGCAGTGAAGTACTGTTTAATGTGTTCCTTTATGAGCTGGGGGCTGTGTTGTGCAGAGAAGTACTGTTTAATGTGTTCCTTTATGAGCTGGGGGCTGTGTTGTGCAGAGAAGTACTGTTTAATGTGTCCCTTTATGGGCTGGGGGCTGTGTTGTGCAGTGAAGTACTGTTTAATGTGTTCCTTTATGAGCTGGGGGCTGTGTTGTGCAGAGAAGTACTGTTTAATGTGTTCCTTTATGGGCTGGGGGCTGTGTTGTGCAGTGAAGTACTGTTTAATGTGTCCCTTTATGGGCTGGGGGCTGTGTTGTGCAGTGAAGTACTGTTTAATGTGCCCCGTTATGGGCTGGGGGCTGTGTTGTGCAGTGAAGTACTGTTTAATGTGTCCCTTTATGGGCTGGAGGCTGTGTTGTGCAGTGAAGTACTGTTTAATGTGTCCCTTTATGGGCTGGGGGCTGTGTTGTGCAGTGAAGTACTGTTTAATGTGTCCCTTTATGGGCTGGAGGCTGTGTTGTGCAGTGAAGTACTGTTTAATGTGTCCCTTTATGGGCTGGAGGCTGTGTTGTGCAGAGAAGTACTGTTTAATATCCTTCAAGTCCTTTTAAAGGCTGGGGATTTTAGTTTGGGGGGTGTGTGTTTGGGAAGGGTGTTTGACTTAGACAAATCAGGAGCATGTTTGTGACTTTAAATACACTTCCCTAACAAGCAGACACTAGTAGAGTGGACACAAATGTGCATCTTGTGTGCACACGAAGACGCAAACACACGTTTTGGCATCTTTGCATAATAAGCATGTTAGGAGTGTAAGGCTCAGTTGTTGAGTTGGTGAATGTTTTCCCTTGAAGAGATTTTTGTTGATAATGGATGAAATGCAAAGTTTTGTTTGGATGGTTTGTTTAACTGCTCTACTCCAGGTTGGGATATTCATATTGGTACTTGTATTAAGTGAAGTGGACTTAAGTCTTATAACATTTTGAGATGGGATGGGGTCAGTATTGATACTCAGGTTGACGAGAAAGACATTTATGGCCATTTTTTAATGTAGTTAAATTTCTAAAAAAAAAAAATAAGGATTTTTCAAGCATGTACTAGAATTGGTATAGTTAGGGTAGCTATGGGTATATGACCTGATAATATAGGTCATCAGAATTTAGTACTTGCATCTGCTATAGATAAATGAGTTGTTGGGGATGGTATGGGTCTGTCTAGTATATGTATTAGTCTAAATCTGATATAAGTGAACTTAGGGGACAGAAAAGGGGTTTAGAACTTGTTTCCAGTGAGGAAGGTGAGTTGAAGGTAGAGGAGGATTTGTATAGAAAGAAGAGAAGAAAGGTTATGGGTTGTCTTATCTCATTAGTATCAGGAGATGACAAGGAGAAAGCTGAGGTAAATCATTGTTTGATTAACAGGCTAGTTTTGCTAATTGGGCATTCAATGTTGAGAAGTATTAAGAATATTTTTTATTATCTAAAAATAAAGGCAAGTAACATTTTCTTGCCTGGCTGGGATTATGATGTTTCATATTTTGGTTGCATTAAAGAGGTTTTTTTTTTTTTTTTTTTGTCTTAGAAAAATATAATGTGGTAGTTGTTGCAGTGGGTGTTAATGATGTTGGCAGAACCAATGAGGAGTTTTTTTTCTGGATATATTGATCAACTGATACATTTAAATGTGGAAAAAAGTTTGAGTTGGTTTTATGTGATGTTATTCCTGTTTCTGGCTTCTAAGCCATGGGTTTTGCAAGCAGTATTAGAAAACCTAGATTGATATACAGAATTGAATGTGAGTATCTTTGAGAAGACATGTATATGGTGAAAAATGTGTTTGGTTCTGAAATAGGCATCTTAGGTATAGTGGAAATCGATATTTATTAAATAAGCTTCTGAAAGTTAAGAGCTATTTTTTATTCCTAGTCATACCAAAAGCTTAATTAAGTTCAGCTGGGAATTTTAGATTAAGATTTCCCAAGCCTCTACTGAAAAGAGGCTCTTTATTTTGCTCAGTTGGACTTTCCCAGTAAACAAATGGAAAATAAATACACTCATAAATATACAGATACATTTTCATTTATGTAATGCAAGAAGTTTAAATAATATTTTTTCTTATTTGGAGATTAGGATATGAGTGATGGTTATGAGGTGGCTATGGTAACCAAGACATGGTTCTGGGATAATAATGTGCCTTTGAATTTACCTGGATATAAAGCCTTCCATAGGTCTAGGGAGATAGGCAGAGGTGGTGGGGGTCTCTGTTTATATTTTAGTGAGTTTGGTATCAAGTTTGCATAAGAAGGATACATTTTGAGATCATTTCAGTTAAGCTATGTTATGAGAGACAAACTTGTAAGATGGTACTTCTTACAGACCTCCACATCAAACTGTTGTTCATTTGAAGAATTTTTGTAAATCTTTATCAGGATTTTTTAAGGATGGATGTAATTTAATTGTTGAGGACTTGAATGTTCCTGGACTTGACTGGAATGTACAGAAATATAATAATTATGTGTCAGGTAAAGTGGTTTGAATGAAGTTTAAGTTTGGGATATTCTCAGGTTGTAATTTCTCCAACTAGTGGTGCCAATATTTTGGATAATATCTGGATTTGGAGACACGAGTTATTTAAAGATTGTGTAGTCTGTGACAAATTGTTGGGTTCTGATCATTTAAGTATGTTCTGGAAGTATGGTAGATCAGTCAAGACCCTTAATGATATGGAGTTTAGATATACTTTTTATAGAGCTGGTTATGATAAGATAAAGAAAGAATTATAAGAATAGAATTGGAAGGAGGTAATTGGGGAAAGCTGATATTCAGGATGTTGCATTTTTTTGTACAAACTGATTGATAATTATATTCCGTTAGTCTCCATGAAACCAAAGGGGTATGAATCTCCCTGGTGAAAAGCAACCATGGAGTGGCTTTCTAAAAAACTATTTATGGAAAAGAACAAAGAAGAGTTTTGGAAGGAATAATCATAAGAAACTTAGGATATTATTGAAAAAACTAAGAAAAGTTGTGAGGCTTACCAAGGAAAAGTATGAATTAAGGTTAGGTAGTAATGTGGTGCTGAATAAAAGGGCTTTTATGGGCATCTGAACCATTATAAGAAGGATGTTTATTCTGGTGTTTCTATAATTGTTGGTTTATAATTAGTTACGGATGCTAGTCTTTTGTCAAATATTTTTTGAATAATTTTGTAAAACTAACATTAATAAGAAGGGTTATGTTTCTGTCAATATTTTCAGTGATTGTCCCCTCTTTTTTTGCTAAGCTCAGATGATCTGTTAAAGATGATTAAAAATGATTCATCTTCTGGCACTGATGGCTTACATGGAATTTTTTGTCCGCTGTTATTACGGAAATTCCTTCCTGTTTCACCTGTCTTTTTCAGAGGTTACTTGAAACAGGTTATGTGACTGCCATTTGGAAAATGGCATGTATAGTACCAGTGTTTAAGAGTGGTAATACTGGGAAGGTTGAAAGTTATAAACCGATTATTTTCACTGATATTGTTGGAAAATGTTTAATCTCAAAATATGTTATTGGTAATTTAGATAATAAGCTTTATATTACCCAGCATAAATTTGTTATAGGCAGGTCTTGTTGCACCTACTTGCTTTCTTTCTATGGATTTTTATGGAATCTCTTGAATGATGGGGTTGCTGCTGATGTAATCTACTTAGATATGCCAAAGGCCTTTGACAATATGCCTAATGATAATATTATCTCCATGATGAAGTATACTAATATTAGTGCATATGTAGTGTGACGGATTAGCAAATGGTTGACAGGAAATGTAAGGTAAAGGTAGGTTATTCATTTCTGGGTCACAGGGATATAACAGCTGGTATGCCTCAAGGCACGGTTCTGGGCTCAGTATTATCTGTTATTTTCATGGCAACTTTTCCTGACATTATTAATGGTTGGATGTGTAAATATAAGGATGAAGTGAAAGGTGGTTATGTGATTTCAGGAGTATCTGGTCAGTATTTTCTTCAGAACTATTTGGATAATCTGTTTGGATGGACCTCAGATAATGTGATGAAATTTAATGTTAAAAAAGACATGTGTTATGCATTTTGGAGACATGAACCCTAAATATGCTTACGCAATGGATGATGAAAGCATTCAGGAAGTTAATGTAAAGGATTTTGGTCTTAAAATTGATGGCAATTTAAGTTTTGGTCCTCATGTACTTAATATTGGTAGAAGATGCTACTGTGAAATGAACTGGATCTTTAGAAGTGTGAACTGTAGATCCGTCCATCCTCAGCACCTTTTCCCATTTTTGCACATGGGGTTGTGGTGTCATTTCAACAGTGACAATCACCTAGAGCCAAGGTTTACACCACCAGGTGGATAGCTCTGCCATAGTAGTTCATCCATACCACACACACACTCACACACATTCACATCTAGGGCCAATTTATCATGTCCAGTCCACCTGCTGCATGTCTTTGGAATGTAGGAGGAAACCAGACCACATGGAGGAAATGCACACAAACACAAGGAGGACATGCAGACTCCGCACACAAGGCACCCTGGACGAGAATTGAACCAGGGAACTTCTTGCAGTGAGGAGACAACAACAGCCACTGTACCACTGTGTCCCCACAGTTTTTTAATGTAAACAATATATATATATATATATATATATATATATATATATATATATATATATATATATATAAAATATATATATATATACACACACACACACACACACACACACACACACACACACACACACACACACACACACACACACACACACATACAAGGGTTTTACTTACAAATTACAAATCTGTTGTTAGACCCATTATTGAATTTGGTGAGTCAATAAATGCATATAAGAGAGTGCAGTTAGATAGATTGGAGAGAATGCAAAGGCATTTTAGAAGAAGGATCCATGGTTTGATAAGAAAAAAATATTATTATGATTGACCTAAACTGCTGTCATTGTTTACAATTAAATATAGATTAGTTAGGGGTGATTTAATTAAGCAATAACCGATGATGTGGTGTGGTATACTGAAGATTTACCCACGGTTGGTGTGGTTTAATCATGAGGGTGAAGCCCGAGTGATTAAATAAAGCCACCCATGGGTAAATTTCAATATACCACAACCACGGAGTCAGTTATTGCTATTATACAATGACATTATTTAAGGAAAAAAAACCCTTACTTTTCTTAAATAATGTCATCGTATAATGGCACATTACTGTTCTTCCGTGTCTGGTGGTATAGAGCTCCATTGTTTTGATGCACTGCGCATGCGTATGGGACTTGCATTCCCATGCATACCCAGCACATCAATGCTTTAAAAAGGAAGCAATGGAGAAAAGAAAGTCTCCGTTGCTTCGTTTTTGTTTTCTTTTTTTTTTTTTGTTATTAAAAAGAGACAGAATGGAGGAAATGCAAAGAAAATCAGATGCATGTCTTTAGTTTTAAATAACATGCCTGATTTTCTTTGTATTTCCTGCATGCTGCCTCTCTGGTATGTCTGGAGTATGGACTATAGGTTGTTTTTTAATTTTTGTTGAAAAAAAAAATAGAAGTTTTGGAATATATGAATGGAAAGAAGTCCGGGCGACCGGACCTTTTTCCGTTGGTATATTGTGGGATTTACAATGGGCACGCTGGTTGGGCTGGCCAATCAGCGTGCACATTTTTGAATACTAATGGCCAGTCATTGTATAATTTTAGTTTTTAAATGTATTAAGGATATGGATATTGGGAATGTTGTTAATATTAAAAGTAGAATACATTTATTGAATACTGGGAGTAATAATTTTGCTGATGGACCTTTATGATGCATCTCCTATAAGGAATGATGTTTTTCTTCGAAGAGCTAATTTGTGGTGGACCGGTGTTCCTCTATCAGTTAGGAAATCTAAAGCAGCAAGTTCATTTAAGATTAGTCTGGATAACTGAATGGGTTTAACAGCATTTAACCCAGGTCTGTAATGTGGCAAACTCTTTGAAGGTCTTTCTTAGATACTTAGCTTGATTACTACAACACTGAAATTCACCAAAACAAGTCACTGGTATAAAGGAGAAATAAACTAATGGACTGGTTTGGACATATATCTCAGTGTGTAGCACAACACATATGATTTTAAACAAGTTAGTGGCTTCTGCCAAAAATATGATACATGTAAGGAAAGGTTTCTGAAGTATTGTTCCTGTGTGCACACTCATTGTTAAAGCATCAACAACAAATATATTAGCAATATTTCAAATCTTAGTAAGTCATTCATTTCTGTTTGTGATAATGTTAAGCATTTACAGATCTTAAAGACATTTCCTCAACAATTACTGCATAGTAGAAAAAAAGAAGAAAACTTAATTAATAGGTCTGTTTCTGCAGAGGAAGAACTTATCCTGAAATAAACATGTCTGGTTTTGTACCACTGCAGAAAATTTTTACGTTGAATGTAGAACAATTTTCCTGCTTCTCAGCAAGTATTGACAGCCTGTTATTAAAACACATCACAGTATCAAACACCACATTTTAAGCATGACTTGATTCCTAGATGCTAAGGAAGTGAGTTAGAATACAAAGCCAGTTTCACATTGTGCTAACATAAATGTCTTCTAACTACACCTCTCTGGTAAAGACGTCTTTTATTTTCATTGTTAAAGATAAACATATCATTATATGTGTCCACAGAGGGTGATATGCAAAATGCTTGTATTCCTTGGCATACCACATTCTATGTTACCACTGCCTATATAGAGACATATGTTTTTTAGCTGACTTACAGGGGTAAAATGCATTGCTGACCTGAACCCGCACTATTGAGAATATAGTATAATTTTAAAAGCTCAGTCAAGATATTTACAACAGTCAAATTTTAGAAATTTCTTTAGTATATATTTTTGCACTATTTTAATAGACAAGCAATTTTAGTTCCTACGATAATAACACAACTATGTCACCATAGTACAAATCGCACAATAGAATCCTAAAAGTGAGAATTTATATTCAGTGGAAAAGTGTAGCACAAAACATTTAGCATTTCTCCCTTTCTACTAAAGTTATGACAGGGTGATGTTGTTTTGTTTGTTTTTATTTTAGATTTGTTACCATTGCCAACCATGATCCAGGCCAAAGGCAATGATAGAAATTAAACACATACTATCATAAATCAAAATGGAGTATTATCATTTGGAAGTGCACAACATACTGATAATCAATAGACAATGTTTGCACCTATAAGTATGCAGAATACAATCTTTTCTTCCCCTGTCTGTATGGGTACTATGCCAAATATAGAAAGGTGAACTGTATATGCTCACGACTATGTGTTTACTTAATGTAGTGCTTTTTGGCTTCCCTGCCTGCTAGGCAGCATCTGTTATAATCTTTATTTATTAACGCATGTTACAACATTGGCTTAATAGCACATGCAACACAAAAATATGCTGTATAAAAATATATTGTGTATCCTGTATATATTTTTCTTTAACTTGGAAATAGGGAATGATCCAATAGGGTTAATCCAGCTAACAATATATGTGTGTGTGTGTGTGTGTGTGTGTGTGTGTGTGTGTGTGTGTGTGTGTGTGTGTGTGTGTGTGTGTGTGTGTATAGATATATGTATGTATGTATATGTGTGTAAACATGTATGTATGTATGTATGTATAAAATTGATATGGCTGAGACCATATGATCAAGGTTTCGGAATTTGAACATTAAAAAAATAAAATAAAAAACAAAAAAATATATTTTTAAAGTTTTTGCATGGGGCAAACCCCCCTGCACCCCCACACCCCCTGCTAATTAAATATACCAGCTCCGAGATCCCTCTACATTGTGGAAAAGGGAAAATTTCCCATACCGCCTGTACTGCGAATTCATTTCAAAACTTTGATCATATGGTCCTGACCCAAGGGACTGCAGACATTTCTCTTTGCTCTTCATGTAGTTTTTTGGGTTCTTTTACAGCCACCTGGATAGCTAACAGGACTATACCAGCACCATAATGGATTGGGGGGGCCTCAAAATGGCCCACTTAGAAGCCAGTATTTCATGTATGACTCCAGTACTTATCTGGGACTAAAACCTACGCTAAAGGTTAACAGACAAAGGCACCACCAGTAAAGGCATAGCCAGGAAAACATCATGTATGCCAAGATATATACTTATTAAAATTAATTTATTTTGTTTAAAGAGATATGCTAAAATGAAACTAAAAAAGGAACATGTATTGTTGGTTTATGGTACTATATTTTAAAATGCTTGGTTGCCATCTTTTTTTATCTTAAGCCTCTCATTTTTTAAGTATTTTTGGGGGTACATTTGTCGTGAAGCAGGGGGGCTACATTCTGGAAGTTGGCATACAATTCCGTAAATTCTGGTTATGCCCTTAACTGCTTGCTGTGTTATACTAATATCTGTACATATGAATGGTAACTCTGTCATATTTCCAGGAGTGTGTGTGTCTGTGGTTGTGGTGTGATGCTGTTAGATTTCCAGATGTGTGTGTGTGTGTGTGTGTGTGTGTGTGTGTGTGTGTGTGTGTGTGTGTGTGTGTGTGTATGTGTGTGCGTGTGTGTGTGGCAGGGGGGTAGTGATGCTGTCACATTTCCAGATGTGTGTGTGTGTGTGTGTGTGTGTGTGTGTGTGCGCGCGCGCGTGTGTGGTGGGGGGTGATGTTGTTACATTTCCAGATATGCGTGTGTGGCGGGGGGGTGATGCTATGCATCTAAATATAAAACAAGGTATACTGCAGTTTTTTTAAATATTTGCGCTCAGCCAGAATAAGATAAATTTAGAAAATGTTAGCTTTGTATTCAGCTGTAGGAAAAAGTAAATTGGTTATTTATTAAGATATGAGATGGGGGTCCTTATTCTTTACAGATTCTGCCTTTGTTAAATGTTTAAGATACTCTTCTCTTCTCTTCACCACAATAATATTTCTGGAAATTCTCTTTTAATGTTCATTAAGTAAGCACTGTTTTGTCATTCATTACCCAAGAAGTTCTCAGATTCTGCTGCAGTTAGGCCACAAGTAATCATTTCCCTGCAGAGACTACGTACAAAGTGTTGACTTAGCATGAATCAACAATCACCAAGACTGCAGCAGTACATTACCATGCAGGCAGGATTAATGTTTCACAACACAGCTTAATATTTCTTAACACATAATCTTTTTTCAAGAATAGTTAAATAAGTTTAGAAGGAATTTAATCCAGCTAAGCATTTTAAGCATTGAATGTACAATAACCAGCTTCTGATTACAGGCTAGACCCTACAGGAGTTAGCACTACCGCTCACAGACTCATGTTTGATTCCTCACAATTTCTCAAGTAATCTGAATTTTTGGTGAATAGTCTAGTATGGCACCATAAACATTCCTCTTATAATGTGACCAGAACAATAGTGGAAATAATGGACAAATGATTGATCACTCTGTGTGTGTGGGTGTGTGTGTGTGTGTGAGTGTGTGTGTGTGTGTGTGTGTGTGTGTGTGTGTGTGTGTGTGTGTGTGTGTGTGTGTGTGCGCGAGATAAATACAGCAAACTGCAAACGTTGCTGCTGCATCCTTATTGCCCCCTTCTTCCCCCTTGGCCTCCTGACATAACATTCTGTGGCCCCTACCCCTGCTACCTACATACAGTAAATCTGAGATCCTTGTACCTTAGAGAAGGAATGATACTTGGTACGTATTCTCCCTTGTAATACTTATATTGTAAATTGTACTCTCCGACAGCAAACCTTCAATGGGCACAATACTTTCATTTATCGTCTGATCTCAGTAGCCTCTCAGTCTGATGAATGACCACAAGGGAGCCAGAGGCTATTTTGGTATTTAGTAGGAATAAGGGATAGAAGTCTATCCTGAATAGAGGGTGCTAACTCATCGCTGGTTGCCCAGAGATTCACTGTCACATGGCACAAACACCTGTAGGACACTTTAGGAGTATAACCAGTATATTAGGAGTACATTTTGGGGATGTAAGAGGAAACAGAAGAATCTGGAAAAACCTCTAGCTGATAAAGGGAAAATGTTCAGACACTGTATCTCTGCACAGAAGACACCCCAGCCTAGAGCTGAACTGAAAAATCAAGCACTGGAAAGGTGCTGCTCCAGCCTCTATGGATAGGTACATATGTTATGAATAATTGTTATCGCTAAACAGAAAATATGTATGTATGTACATGCACATATTATTTTTGTATATTTGTATCTAATATTTATCTCAGTTCCAATATTATGCCAAATTTTCTTATTTACAAACTAAATGATTATGAATATTTTTCTATTCATCTTTATTTCCAGGTTGAACCTAAAACCGGTCTGCTGTGATCAATGTTCTACTGCAGTTAACATATTAAATGCGTGTGTGTGTGTGTGTGTGTGTGTGTGTGTGTGTGTGTGTGTGTGTGTGTGTGTGTGTTTGTGTGCATGTACATACGTACATATATATATATGTGTGTGTGTGTGTGTTATTGTATGATATGCATGTTGATATCAGACACAAAAGAGACCAAGAAAAGACTGTTACTTATTACATGTGTCATCAGTGTTGTGTTTGTAAATGGCATTCATATGTTTTGTATGTCCCCCAATACCTGGTAAGTACTACTCTAGGCCCAACAATGCTGCAAGTGAGTGTGTCTGTATATGTTGTAGATGTGTGTGTGTGTGTGTGTGTGTGTGTTATATATATATATATATATATATATATATATATATATATATATATATGGGTCTCATTTCATTTATCGAATTTAAGACCAATTTTCTGAAAAACCTTCATGTCGAAACCTGACTATGCCAAAATTCATTACATCGAAATACTTACCACAATGATGGTAGTGCGAGACATACAAGTATACACAGTTTGTTTAGCTTCTCATACACCTTACCATTTCTGTTGCATGGCAGATGTGGTAGGTTCACTAATATTCATCTTGTGGTAAAGTATTTTTACAACACTCGTAGCTTTCAAATGGAGCTCGCACTACAGTAAGGATCGGGAAATCTAACTACCCTTGTTGTCACTGTAGTGTGATCTTGGAGTTGGTATATATAATTTGTAGGGGGTGTGTGGGGTGCAGGGGGGCTTAAATTAGAGAATATGTGCTGTTGTGTTCTTAATTTTTAAATAGCTGTTATTTCTGTGTAACGAATTTAAGCATAGACTGGTTTTGACATAAGGGTTTTTCGGAAAAGTGGTCTTAGTTATTTAAAGTTTGATGAAACATAATAGTATCTGATAGCATTGCTTATCCTGTCTCAGTCCTTATAAATAGGTTAAGCCAGGAATCCCACGTTACCTCTCTCTGGGGAAAAGTCACCCATTATCCCTCTGCACAAAGGGGGAAATTCAACAGACATTAATAACTAGACATATAGCAATCTTATCTCCTCTTGCCAAAATACTTGAAAAATGTATTCAAAAACAATTACTAGTCTAACCCCTGTAGGAAAAACTCCTATCCCCTACACACCATGGCTTCTGTCCTTCCCATAGTACTAGAACTGCCCTTCTAACCTATATAGATATTGTCAATAAAGCTAAAGATAACAACAAACTAGTCTATCTATTATTTCTAGACTTGTCTAAAGCCTTCAACACAATTTGTTACAGAAAACATTGTCTTCAAATGTCCACATTAGATTTCTCTCTCTTGGCCCACCCTTCTGTGGTTCAAAAGCTACCTGTCCAATAGGTAACAGTCAATAAAATAACACTCTATGCTCTCTTCTTACCTTCCCGTCACGACAAGCATACCACAAGGCTCTATCCCTGGTCCCATCCTCTTTAAAATTTTCACCAACAACCTCTATACATCCATACAACAGGCCACCCTAATACAATAGGGAGAAGATTCCACTCTCATTTGCACATCTGCAACATGGTACACCTCCAAAACATTACTCAGGAAACTTTAATAACCACTGAAACATGGCTTTGTAACTCAACTCATGTTCAACCCAAAAAAGACCGAACTACTACTTTTTTCCCTAACTCCCTCTCTGTAATGAAAAAAACTAAATTTAAATTCCTCTCTCTTGATAATACAACCATTGAAGTCACTTTTCATAGCAAACTTTTTGGGGTGATAGTGGATGATAATCTTACATTGGACCTGCATATACAAAATGGCGTAAGAAAAACTCATCAAAAACTAGGGATGCTTTATAGACCCAAAAATATTCTCACTAAAACAATTAAAACTAAACTTGCCACTACTTATCTCTTCACCACACTTCTTTATGGTGCTCCCATCCTTACTAACCTCCAGGCTTCACAAAAATTGAAACTTGAAAAATGCTATAACAAAGTCGCTAAATTTGCAGCAGCACATACCCCTTTCAGAACCCACCTCTGTATAGCACTGAAAAGCCAAAATTGGTTAGAACTGCCACATCAACTAACATATACACAACTTCTTACCACCTATAAAATTATCCAGCATCCATCTGCCTGTCCAGCATTAAAAAACATTCTACACAACTATGTTTCCAATCGGTCATTGCAATTCAGTGACCAAAAACTCCTGTCTATAAACCTAGCAAATCCGGTGGGCATTGTCTATACTCAAAAAAGATTGTTAAGGCCTTGAACTCCTTACCTATATCCATCAGGTCTATACCAACCATCCCAGCTTTCAAAATCACTCTGAAATACTTACTAGCTAAAATCTGGCTCTGTTCTTGCTAAAAACTATAAAGTATATCTCGAAATGTGAACAACTACTTTTTCATTCCTTACACCTCCTTACTCTCCCTTTTTCACTTACTTACTTACTTACTGCTATCTAATTCTCTTCTTTTACTTTCTCTCTAAATATACCATAAGCCTGTTTTTTCCTCACTTCATATTGCAATTCATATTAGACTAATTTACCTTTCATTTCTCTAGAACCTGTCTAAAATTTCTCGAAACATTAAATGATTGTCATATACTTTGTATCACATCTTAACCAAAGTTTTTATATTATTTCTAATTTGTTATAATTATTTAAACTGCAGATGTTTTTGTTTTATTTTTGAAGATTCTAAAATTATTGTTCTTAAAATGTTTTGTAATAATTTGGATCTTTTTTCCCCTGGGCCTCTGCTGTTCCAGGTAATCAAATGTCAATGATTAAATAAGTTTTAATGAATACTTCATTTTGTTTTAGTTTTATATATTCAAGGTGCCTCTTTCAGTACAAAATCTTACAGATTCATTAAGTTACATCATATTTTCTTAATGGCAGAAGGAGACAATAAGCCAACTTAGTCCATCATTTTTAACTATATTTGACATTCAAGCACCCCACCTTCCATGTCTTCCCACTCGTCCTGTTTTTACCTGTACCATGACCTCTTGAATGCCTCTGTCTTTTCCCTTTACACTATCAATTCCATTGGTTCATAAGTCTAAAAGTAAAAAAAAGTACTTTTGGAGATGCAGAAAGTAGCTAGTCCATACAATCTGATGTCTGTATCCCGTCCTTCTCTTCTGTCCTTCCCATTCAGAACAATCTCTTCACATCTTGCACTTCAAATCCTGCCAATCATTGTCCCCTTTCTGGACAGTTGCCCATTTGTTTTAAATCATTAGGGTGTGAGCTGACTGGGAGGGGATCATTGTTATTTCGGCCATCAGACAAGGTTTGTAGTTGTTAATTTTTTTTCCATTTTTTCTTACCTAACATCCTTACAAGACCCTCAGCTTGAGCATGAAGAAGGAGATATGCAACAGCCCGACCCTCAAAGACAATCCCTCACTTCTTCTTCAATGGGAATTCCCTTCATGCTGCCCCATCTCCCACACTTCTTCTTCAGTGGGCATTCCCTTCATGCTGACTCAACTCCCAAAGTGTGGGAGGTAGTTTCTCTGGTCTCTACCAGGGGAATTGCATGTACCCAGGGTGCCCATGAGTGCACACAACCTTTCTCTGCCCACCAAAAGAACTTAGGGCCATTACCCATGCACTTGTCTTCCTCTTTGCTGGTCTCTTCTAGTGTCAGGGCCACTAACTGTACCCTGATCCATGGGTCCTAGTGAGAGCTCCATCCCTCCATGCCATTACATCCCATTATTTGGGCATATATTGTATATGGTATCTGATCACTTCGCTGTAGAAAAATACATCAGTCCCCATTTGGTCACAGCTAGAAGGGATAACTATATAATTTATCCTGAGATTCAAAGATAGTTATATTGGGGGAAAAGTACAGATGCCTACATGTGGTGGTAGAAAAGGCCTCATTCTCATGTAAAATATATCAGAGAGTTACCTGCTGTCTCTGGTTAGATATATTCAGCCACAATTAAGTAAAACATATTCAATTTACTCTCTCTCTCTCTCTCTCTCACACACACACACACACACACACACACACACACACACACACACACACACACACACACACACACACACACACACACACACACACATATATATGGGGGTCCCCTTCAGTTGCTCAAACTTTTAAAAGATCGACCGGACTGAATGGAGATTCCCGTACAGTGTGGAACAGGAAGATTTCCCTATTCCGCAATATAGTGTGATCTTGAAGTTGGTATATTTAAGTAGTGGGGGGTGTGGGGGTTGCTGCTCCCTATGTGGGGGGTGCAGGAGGGCTTGCCCCCCTGCTACAAACATTTAGTTTAGTTTTTTTTTTTATTTCAGTGTTCATACTTTTAAATGTTTGATGTTATGGTCTCGGCCATATGAGCTTTGAACATTTAAAAGTTCGGTCTACTGAAGTAGATCCATGTATGTGAGATTATATTTCACCATATTGACCCCAAGTGGTCAAAACTGATTAAAGCAGAAAAAAAGTTTTATACAGGTGGGGTAAGCCCCCCGCACCCTGAAACCCACTAATAATTGCATGTACCGAATATGAGATCACAAGAACAGTGTAGAAAATTCAAAATCCCACCCCTCACCCACAATGGGCAAGGCAAATGCTGTCATTCTGCAATGAGCAGGCATTTCGATAAAAAAAAGCTTCCTTCTGAAATGTTCAATGTAATGACCATGTAAAGACACTGCACCCATATAAATTTATACAGACACACACATACACACACAGATATATATGTATATACATACAGAAATGCTGATAAACACACAGGCACACAGTACACATATAAACAAACACACACATACATCAAAGTGCATAGAGTGGTTCAGGTAGATGGTACTTAGACTAAATACAGAAAGTACAAAGTCCAGCACAACTATCTCCAAATCCCGTTTATTCACTGAGAATAATCATGTTCCAACTCCTAACAGACCAAAGGTTTTACCAAAGAGGCTTTTCTTAAGAACATATATGGCAAAATATGAAAACTGACATTTAGTTAATGGCAGTGCATTATCAATTCATAAAACATCAAATATGTCAAACAGGGAAAATGCAATCACATGGAAGAGAAACTCCATAAATGTACTGAATACAATAACTGTTTTATACAAAAGGGATAGTTAAAATACCATCAAAAGTCTCACACAAGGAATAATCTATAAAGATTTGCTGACTGTAGTAAGGGCTTTATATGTCTCAGTAAGCCTATGATTCTTCAAGCCATTCACACAACATATATGAAAGGAAGACAAAAGTAACATTGATCATTGAAATCATCACAGCCAGTGACTAATGTCTTGTGTGCAGAGAGACACAAAGTCATAAAATATCAGAATTTGCAGGCAGAAACAAGAGCAATGTGGAAGTAAGATACCCAGACAGTTCCAATAGTAGCAGGAGCAACGGGTCTTATAAAAAAGAACTAGAATCTTATTTAGATATGTTACCAATACATGTAACCCCATACGAATTGCAGAAGGAGTCATTACTGGATACATTGCGGCTGCTGCGAAGAGCACTTTTGGCTGACATCAAAGACTGAAAGAATACTAATTTCATGAACTTTAATCATACTTTGACTTAGGAATGGGGTCCATTCCTGTCATGGTATTAGAAAACCAAAAGATTTGGAGAAATTAAAAAAGGGAGAGACCATATATCATATGTTATCATATCATATCTATATCTATCTATATCTATCTATACACACACAGACACACACACACACACACACACACACACACACACACACACACACACACACACACACACACACACATATATGTATATCATGGGGCTGAAGTAGATTAAAAAAATAAAAAAGACAGCTGGGTGCATAAGTCCCAGGATAAAAACGTGTCCAATCCTGGTAGGTGCTCTGTTGCTAGGACTGAAAAAAAATGACAGTGTAGAATCCTCAAGAAATGAAAACATTCCTGTTAGGCCAGGCTCAGGGGGAGGATGGTCCCCCCTATTATAGAAGTAATTAGTAGTCCACAAAAAACACAAAAAATGACAGGCCAAAAAAATCCATAAAGATGGTAGGATGGACTACTGAGGATAAGAGAGAAATTATGTATTGCTACGATTATGCAAGAAACCCAGAATTCCTGGACAGAAGATATTCAAAAAGACTATGAGAGAAATTAGAGGAAAGAAAAATACTTTCACAAGACAAACTGTCAAAAAATTCAAATGCAAATTTTGTTTATTAATACAACAGGTTCATGAAAAACATTACATAGATCAAGAAACACAGGGCCTTTTGGAAAAAGAAGTGACTGAGGAAGTATGAAAATATAAACAACAAAGCTGATAGATTTTTGAAAGTTATAAAAAAGAAACATAGACATGGGAGAGAGATCTGATATGGTGTAATATCTATGTAAAGGGGAAAGCCAAACTAATCAATACAAAAAAACAGCTCCAAAGATATTCCAACAGAAATACAGGCAAAGGCACCCAGATAGGGAAAATTAAACAGTACAAAAAATAAGATCACGGGGGGGGGGGGGACATAGCTCAAAAATTAGTACAGTAGAAGTTAAACAAATAGAAGTTGAAGTTATGGAATACATGCAAAGTGAAGCATTTAGTATAAAAAGTCTAATACAGGTCATGTTACAGCATGATGGAACAATGAATCCCCAAAATAAGGAGAAACAGGTAGAACGGGAAACATTTGAAGAAGAAATATGGATATGGGAAAGAAAAACAGATTTAATATGGTGAAAATATGCAAAGAAGAAAGCTAAACTAATCAATACAAAAAGAACAGCACCAAAGACATTTGAAGAGATATACAGACAAAGGCATCCAGATATGGAAAATTTTACAATACAAAAATAAGAAAACAAAGAGTGAAACTAGAAAAGTGGATTAGTAATGGAGAAGTTAAAGAAGTAGAAACTGAAGTTATAGATTACTTGCAAAGTGAAGGATTTAGTATTGAAAATCCAACTCTGGTAATGTCACAGCATGAACGGTGAGTCCCCAAACTAAGGAAAATAGTTGGAACAGAAGGCATCTGATCAGCTGCCACATGAAGATACTCTGGAGCCTTCAGTAGGAAACCAGGACAAAAGTTCAGTTGGAGTTTCTCAGCAAGGGAAGGAACAGGAAATGGTGGCAATTCTAATGCAGTCTGTGACGACCCCACTTAAACCTGGGGCAGTAAATAAGGAGCCTCAATCCTCACCACTGTCTCCGGTAAGGGAGCGTCACCGAATGCAGGGCTAGAACTACACAATTTCCCCCTAAGAGTACACTGGGAATGGGTTCCAGACCTGGCAGACTGGACAATATGCTTCACTCCAGGTCCCCAAGTCAGTCTTCACACTTACCACTGCAAAGCAATGTGTTCCATTTCTAGGTATTTGACACACTCACTCTTAAATATTTGATATTCACCCATAGAAACACTGTTGGGAAAGAATGGTACAGATTTACCTGCTATGTCCTCTTTCCCAAATTACAAAGTAATGGCTGCCACCAGTCAAATACCACAATACCCTTCAAAAGAGGTCTTCAATTATATTGGATAAGTAAATATTGACATAAATGGTAGCATGTAATCTGAGCAGTAAGGCTTTTCAGAATGGCTCCGGTGTTATCACAATAAGCATCAATACTTTTAGGTTACTAAAAGTACATCTAAATAACCAGCCACAATACAAGGTAGTAAACTATTTAATAAATAAAATTATTTAAACCATATATACACTAAACAACTGATTCCAATAAACCACAGAGTTTCACACATAGGAATTATGAAAATAACACTGAAGGATAGGTTTCACACTGATTGTAGAAAAACTCTTATCTAACTGTAGTTCTCTAACTGTCTAAGGATTAACTGTCCCTGTCTAATCTAATTAACTCAGCAAGGCAAGATGATACTCTTACTTCTGCCAGGCAAGATAAAACTTTATGTACACCTTTCAGGCTGTCATCTAGTCCTCAGCTACTGGAATAATCACTCCCACTTGCTGAACAGCTCTGGAAAGCAAACTGAGTGATAACTACTGGTCTGGAAAACAACTATTGTCAACTCCTACAAACTATTACAAACTATGACTGCAAACTGAAACTTTAACTGACACAGCACCTGCTTTTATTGCAGAATTTTTTAAAAAAGTCACAGAAAGTTGTTATGAGAATTCTACTCTCTTATGTTAGACTTTAGAAAGTAAACAAAACAGCTGCTGTGGAGATTCTATTCCTTTCAGCTCTGGCTCACGGTGACATCACATCTAGGTCAGCTAACTGGTATAACCTACATTCAGAGTTTTTTTAAAAAAACATGTATATTTGGTCAGCCAGAAGAACACTGTTTGATTCAAACATCTTACATAAATCAAAGTAATGATCAAAACACAAAGTTATTATATATATATATATATATATATATATATATATATATATATATATATATAAAGCACATGGTAATTTGCAGTTATTTACAAGTATTTACAAAACTTCAGCCAGTCATGCTACCACAGATAACAATATCTAAAAACCTCACACAGTCAATGTTGTGGAATGACAGGTCAGTGAGTTCCCATATGAAAGAGCAATGGATGACACAGGAGGCAGCTTAAGAGAATATGTCACAGGAAGATGATCTGGAACTTTCTGTAGAATGCCTGCAGAAAATAGAGAATAAAGAATGCGTCCTAAGTTTAGGAGCAAATGATCTAAGAGAAGAGTTGCTTGATTTAATAGAGATGGATAGACGTACTAAGATGGATGAAAGAAATAGATTACAGAAAGTCAATAAGACCCAAAATGTTAGAAGTCTGCTAAAACAAATGAATGCAATGATCAAGACTATTAACAGAAATTCATGTGACATAACAGAAGTAATGAGGGTATATTATTGTGCAGCTAAATAAATAATAGATAAAGTCTTGCCATACACATACAGGGCAATAAGGGAAAGAAAGGAAAGAAATCAAATGCCATCATGGAAGTATTGAATGGAGAAAACTATAAAGCAGTTAAGGCAAGAAGTGTCACTGTTAGAAGAGTACAGAAGAGGGACTAGATAAACAAAAGGACTTAGAAAGATAGACGAGATAAAAGCAATGTGCAATATTAGAACAGACCAGGATCTATTGTACACTATTGCAAATAATAAACTAAATATACTGGCACAGGCAGAAAAACATAAAGATAAATATAGAAATATAAAGGAAAAGTACAAAATAAGCAATGCATTGATGACCCAAAACAATTTAATACAGAATTGGAAAACAAAGCAAAAGGAACAGAAACACCACCAAAAAAGAAGGAATAGACACATTTTGGAGAAATATCTGTGATGGTCCTTTGGAACATAATAAATATGATTAATGACTAGAAGAAGTTAAAGAAAAAGTAAGAAGTTCAAATGTACAGAATATGAAATGAGATGAAGTAACGGCCAGAGAAATTGAAACAAAATGAAGAGAAGCTCCTAAATGGAAAACCTCAGGCCAAGATGCAGTACCTAATGTCTATCTAAAAGTATTAGCATCTTTACACAAAGACTTGGCCCTGTTTAAGAACTACTTATATGTGCACCCTAAACTGACACCAACCTGGTTAACAACAGGAAAAACAATACTCCTCCTTAAGAGTGAACCAGCAAGCTGCCCTAAAAACTATAGACCAATAACTTGCCCTCCAACAATGTATAAACTATACACTGGAATAGATGCAGAGACGACAGAGTTTCTGGTAATGTAGAAGAAAACTCAATCATAGTAACAGAACAAAACGGTAATGAAAGAAAGTCATATATAAAAAGGACCATTTGTTGTTAAACAAAGTCATAATGGAGAATTGTAAAAAGGGGAAGAATCTAAATATGCCATGGATAGATTACAAAAAAAGCATTTGACAGCATCCCGCATTCATGGATAAAGGATTGCTTAGAGATGTGTAAGATACAACCTACATTGAGCAATTGCATTATAGTGACCATGAAACAGTGGCAAACCACTTTGCAACTAAGCCATGACATAGGACAAATTATTATCCCGGGGATGAAAATTCAAAGGAAGATATTCCAGGGTGACTCTGTCACTGCTGCTGTTTTGTCTTTTACTTAACCCATTAAGCTATCTACTTAACAGATTAGGTCATGGCTGCAATTTGGCTGCCAGAAAACAAAAAAATGTAAAAACTTCTCTTCTTCTTTTTGTTGAGGATTTAAAACTGTATAGTTCATCAGATGAGGAGCTGAAAGCACAACTGCAAGTGGTGAAAACTTTCTCAGATGATATAAGAATGTCATTTGGTCTTGATAAATGTGCAAAAGCAACCTTTAAAGCAGGAAAGCTGCAGCACAAAGAAAATATCTGTCCTGGACAGGAATGTGATATAAAAGAACTTGAGCAGGAGAGAGTATATAAATATTTGGGAACTGATTAAAGATCAATAATAAAACATTAACAAATGGAAACAAAACTTAGTAAGGAATATTTTAGAAGACTAAAATTAATACTGAAAACAGCCCTGACATCTAGGAACAAAGTCCAAGACACAAACCAATTTGCTCTTCCTGTTCTAACTTACAGTTTTGGGGTGATTGACTGGCCCCCAAAAGGTATTGGATCAGTTGCACAGGAAAACAAGAAAAATGCCTCATGCTTATCAAACGTTTTATAAAAATCATTGTATACCAAGAATATATATTCCCCATTCTGAAGGAGGTATGCACCTCCTCAAAACTAATTACATGTATAGATCTGTAGTCACAGGACTGTATTTCATCAGATTTCATCAGATCTAAAATAGTGAAACCTTTAAAACATGAGAACAAGTCTAAGATGACTTCCCTGCTTAGTTTAGCAGTAGCATATCAGTGTCAAGTGGGAACGGAAATAAAAACAGAAGTAGATAAAAACCAGGCAGCAACTGAATGTGCCAAAAAAAAACAAAAGAAAGAATATAAGGTGAAGGATTAGATAGGAAGGCAAGAAATGTGGAAAATGCATAAATATAGTTGCAAGTATAGAAAACTCCTGGAACAACCTCATGTTGATCAGGATCTAAAACAGGAATGGTTAAGGAGAGGTGAATTTAAACCAAAAGATGAAAGGTTAATATTGGTGGCCCAGGATAGTGGACTAAGTACATGTTAGTTTACAAAACCCATTGAACATAATGGAGAAACAGACTAGTGCAGGGTTTGTAAACAGAACTGGAAACAGTCACACATCTTGTCTCTGGGTGTGCTACACTAATGGCAGAAGGCCTGTTTACTGAAAGACATAATAATGTGGCAAAACTGTTGCACTGGGGATTGTGCAAACATTATAATACTGAAGTAGATGAGAAGCACTGGAAACATGAGCCACAAAGCATTATAGAAAATTATGAAGTTTATATCACATGGGATCACCCATTACCAACAGTTCAGACAATAGATTCAAGAAAACCAGACATAGTAGCCCATGAAAAGAAGACAAAAGTATCATTAATCATTGAAATTGCTACACCCAGTGATTCACAAAATACTAGGATTTAAAGGCAGAAATGAAGGCACTGTAGAAGAAGGTTACCCAGATAGTTCCAATAGCAGTAGGAGCAATGGGTCTTATAAAAAAGAATTTACAGTTAGATATGCTACCAATACATGTAACTCAGTATGAATTGCAGAAGGAGTCAATTCTGGGCACATTGTGGGTACTGCGAAGAGCACTTTTGGTTAACATCAAAGATCAAAACAATACTAAGTTCATGAACTTTAATTATACTTTGACTTTGGAATGGGGTCCATTCCAGTCATGGTATTAGAAACCCAAAAAACTATACAAATGTCCTGAATACTGTAAGTGTTTTAGGTGAAAAGAACACCTAAAATCCCATCAGAATTCATAATGTGGATAAACTGTGTATATGTACTGAATGGACACCCAGCTAGTTCCAGTAGTAGAAGGAGCAGATGGGTAACAAATAAGAATTTCCAGGCATACTATGTAAGGTAGTAAAACGGGCAAGCCCATATTACTTTGACCTGCATACTGTAGGACTGCATACATATCTGGTGACCTGATCAGCTCCAAACATAGTGAAAGATTTAAAACATAAAATGAACAAATCTAAAATGACTTCCCTGTGTTGTTTAGCAGAAGCATATCAACCAGGAATGTAAATCAAACCAGAAGTAGACAAAAGTCAGGCAGCAACCAAATGTGCCAAAAAGCAAAAGAACGAATAAAAGGTGAAGGATCAGATCAGAATGCAAGAAATGTGGAAAAGGCGTAAATATAGTTACAAGTCCAGACATCTCATGGAACAGCCTCATGTCAAACACGATCTGAAGCAGGAATGGTTAAGGAGAGGATAAAAGGTTAATATTAGCTGACCAGGATAGTAGTGGGCTATGTACCATACCTCTCAAACTCTTAGAGCAAGAAATCTGGACAAAGCCACAAATAATGGGGGAACAAAGGCCAAAAAATAGGGACACTTTTTAAATATTGCTTTTACAAACTTAGAAAATTGACAGAATATCAGGTTTTTTGCATTAGCATGAATTTTCTGAAGGATGTGAAGTCTGAAAATCGAATGTCTGCCATTATTTTCTGATATCAGTCCTCAATGATTTGTCAGTGATTTGGAAGAAAACTACAATTTAATGAGAAACGGACCAAAAATATGAGTCAGAAATCTGGACATTCTGCAAACATCTGGACAGTTGAGAGCTATGCTATGTACATGTTGGTTTACAAAGTCCATTGAACATGTGAGAGAAGCAGACAAATGTAGGTTCTGTAAAACAGAACTGGAAACAGTTGCACATCTTGTTTCTGGTTGTGATATACTAATGGCAGAGGATGTGTATACTGAAAGGCATAATAGTGTGGCAAGACTGTTTTACTGGGGATTGTGCAAACATTACAATATTGAAGTAGCGGAGAAGCATTGGAAACATGAGCCACTAAGCATTATAGAGAATGAAGAAGTTTATATCACATGGGATCACCCATTATCAACAGTTCAAAAATAGATGCGAGAAAACCAGATATAGTAGTCCATGAAAAAAGGAGAAAAGCAGCTTTGATTATTGAAATTGCTACACCCAGTGATTAGAATGTCTTGTGTACAGAGACACACAAAGTTATAAAATACCAGGATCTGCAGCCAGAAATGAGGGCAATGTGGAAGAAGGATACCCAGACAGTTCCAATAGTAGCAGGAACAAGGGGTCTCATAAAAATGAATTTATAGTCATATTTAAATATGCTACCTATAAATTTAACTCCTTATGAATTGCAGAAGGAGGCAGTTCTGGGTACACTGTGGGTGCTGTGAAGAGCACTTTTGGCTAACATCAAAGATCGAAACAATACTGATTTCATGAACTTTAATCATACTTTGACTTAGGAATAGGGTCCATTCCTGTCATGGTATTAGAAACCCAAAAGACTTGGGGCAATTAAAGTGGAAGTGTTGTATTCAAGAATAGGATGATAGTATGTGCAGTGTGGTAGCAACTGTTTCTACAACTGGATATCTGCTGTAGTCATTACTTACAATTAACAAATATTTATCAGTGGAAAAGGGACCTTGGAAGTCTTAAGTGTTTTATGTACGACTGCGCTATGATAATTTTCACATTTGAAAGGACATCTCTGCTCTGCACACTGGCTTGATGTGTCTCATAGCAAATTAAACTACCATGCTTGGGGTCTTTTTCTCTCTCTTGGGTGTCCCCTGAAAATGGACAATGCACAATATTAACAAAACACAAAAAATAAAGTAGATAGTTTTATGCATCCATTAATATCTATTGAACAAACCTGTTCTCTTACTGTTGCATTTGCGCTTACTAACTACTAGATGACTCTTACATATTAGCTGTACTATAAGTAATGACTTGGACATGACTAAACTGGTTCCTCTCAAGATGACTT
Source organism: Protopterus annectens (assembly GCF_019279795.1). Lineage (NCBI taxonomy): Eukaryota > Metazoa > Chordata > Ceratodontiformes > Protopteridae > Protopterus > Protopterus annectens. Next base: position 306,852,475 of record NC_056747.1, on the reverse strand, counting down.
CCCTATTAGTGGAAATAGTATGTTCATGTTGGCAATTGACAGACTTGTAAAGGATGCAAATGTTTTAACAAATCTTCACTGATTTTGCATCATGATTTTGGCACAACTCCTTCCTTTATATACATGCTGGACCATTGCTTGTTTCTTTTCCACATCTTTTCTAGTGTGAGAGCTCTTGAAATTGCATTAGGCAGCATTTATTCTCCATGTCTGCTGATCATCAACCTGTGTGTGGTCTATCTTTCACTCATTTATTACCATTTTGAATAAGACCTTTCCCCAGTGTGCATTCACTTCCAGTGATTTGTTAGAAAATCATCCATTAGGCTGACACATCAAACAGGTGTCAGGGAGACTCTGCTTAACCCTTAACTGATTTCCATCTGTGTCCTAGTTAGCCTCAGGGAATAAGTGTTTTTGGGAAACCAAAAAGTAACAGTGGATACCATCACATATTCAAAGTAGGATCATTAACATTCTTAGACTCATTAATTATGCATGCCACTTCCTGGGCAGAATACCAATGAAATACTTGCAGCAAGCACATGCCCAATCTATTTACTTCAATGTTAGTGTAGGAACATTTACAAAGGATAGTTAAAGCTAAGCTATTCTTAAAAAGCTTTGACATATGAAGCTCTGCTACTGTCTTCTGTCAAATACCTGCTTCCAGAATAGCAGTCTTGCCCTTGAGTATAGCCATTAAGCAGGTGTGTGTGGTGTACACTACTGCATACCTTCTAATTACCATGGAGATATCATTGCTTTTTTTAAGCTGGAGTAACACTTCCTTTTTGCTTAGGCTACTCAGTTGTGGTGCCATGTTAACATGTCATATGCTGCATTTGGTGCATTTCATCTGCAGCTTCATTGCTGATGTTACTTCTTTATCAGCCCCCCCACCATGCACCACCTGTCTCGCGTGCTAACCCTAATCCTACCCCTGCCATTAACATCAGCCCTACTCATTACTGTACTGATTACTCTTTCTCTAACAATATTACTAAACAAGGAAAGCACACACACACCTCACATATGCCAACACAGATGTCAAAGACAAAAGTTGTCCCCTTCCCTAGCCATTACTCTTACTATGACCCACACTCATACACTGCCTTAACCTGGATGCTAAAAGTTTCAGCAGTAGCAGTCCCAGCTATCATGACCATAAGCACACCCTCTGGAGGAAAGCAGCATTCCACATTGTTCCTTCCATTGACTCCAGAAACAGACGAACTGACAAACAGTCCTTTTGAAAATTACAGACAGCAGTAAACTCAGTCAATAAAGTATATATTCAGCAGAGTGTATTGCAACCATACACCATATGTTTAAATATATATATATATATATATATATATATATATATATATATATATATATATATGGGTCCACTTTTAAATCCCGAAATAACAAAAGCTCGAGTTTTGAGATACCGAACTCAAAACATCAAGATTTCGGTATCTCAAAATTTAAAAGTGGACAAAAAAATAAATAAATAAATAAACACAGCTAAAATAATGTGTTTGCAGGAGGGCAAGCCCCCCTGCACCCCCCACCCCCCAATTAAATATACCAACTCTGATGCAGTGAAGAGAACGGTAATGCTCCTGTTGCACTTACCATTCTCTTCATGCTAGCGCAATCTCAGAGTTGGTATATTTAAGTAGGGGAGTGTGGGGGGGGGTGCAGGGGGGCTTGCCCCCTTGCAAACACTTTTAGTTAATTTTTTTGTCCACTTTTAAGTTTTGAGATTCCAAAATCTCGATGTTTTGAGTTCGGTATCTCAAAACTTGAGATTTTGGTATTTTGGAATTTAAAAGTGGACCTGTATATATATATATATATATATATATATATATATATATATATATATATAAAATGTGTGTGTGTGTGTGTGTGTGTGTGTGTGTGTGTCTGTCTGTCTGTCTGTGTGTGTGTGTGTGTGTGTGTGTGTGTGTGTGTGTGTGTGTGTGTGTGCATGCCATGCACATGTGAATGTAGACCTTTCTGCTTCATGAATATGGTGTAAATAAAGAGATAAAGGTATGATTTTAAAATGACCATACTAACTATGGCTGCTGTTTTCAACCTAATAAACCTTGTTTAAAAGAATCTTTGGGATCCAGGACTTAAAGTACAAGAAGTTTTACATGCAAGCTATGATCTGAGAAGAGATGTGCTCATGCATTTGCTAGAAAAAGAAGTTCTGAGGAGCAAAGAAAGTCATTTTTGTTTTAAGTTGTTCTCTTTGATATGTGAAAGAGATGGCTTATCTACACTTCAGTGTTGGCTTTTCTGAGAGCACTCCTTACTGCAAAAATGTATTATCTCTTATTAGATCAACATGTTGTATAGTGCCACATGGCAGTGCACCTTTCAAGGGCTTTGACCTTTTCTCCATTGTGGTGTGACAATGGGGTTGGTTTATATAATTTAGGGGGTGTGGGGGCAGGGACAGAGCCTTAAACATGGGGGTGCGGGGGGGGGCTTCCCCCCTGCAAAAAATATTTTTTGTGTTTTTATACCATTTTCCAGTCACAATTTATGGACTTTATCTTTTAGAAAATTATGAGTCAAAATAGCATGCTTTGACGGGTAGTAGGTAAACCAAAACTAACACTGAATACAGAACAATCCTGAAGATTACAATCTCTTAGTAATATGTTTCGCTGTGTAATATGTACATATCATCTGCCCATCTCCTCCAAAGTTGCCTGGTTTACAGTTAAAATCCCCTGCTAGAATGGTTTTCTAGTATTGTGTAACTAAGGTCTCATGTGTTGCCATAATGTTTTCCTTGCACCTTTGGCCTGGAGTGTAAAATAGTAATCGATAAAATATTTGTGTTCATACAAAGAAGCAGAGGCCATAGCCCTTCTGTAAGAGATCACATGCTGTTGTATTAAAATTATGTTAATATTAAATAGAAACAGTAGTTATGTATGTGTATATTGTGCTTGCAGCTGGCATAGTGAACCTTTAATCCAGACAGACACACTTGTGGTGCTTATTCTGTAAAATTATATGGTGCATTGCGAAAGATGACAACCAGGATAATGTATTTCTAGGTCGTTTCCCATTTTAATATAAGATGTTCATGGATCATTCATTCTTATTTCTATACCATGGTATAACCTATTTCAGGCTCAGCCCATGACATTAACAGATATTCTCACAAAGTGTAGCGTTATAAAGAAAATAACAGGCAAGGGAGTAGAAGGAAAACAATGTGCATTCATTTCAACTATAATCTCAAAACAAAAAGAATTAGTCAGAGCTGCTCTTGTAAAAGTTTAAAAGATACAGAAAAAGATGGGCCCACTATTGTAATGTTGGCACATGAAATGCTGACTGCTGAAAAAAAGACGAAAACACAGGAGACAAGTGAATCTCAAAGAATGACCTTCTTCTTAAAACTTCTTTTTGTGGGAGCAAGCACCCCCCCCCTGCATCCCCTGAATTTATATATACCAACTCCAAGATTTCCATACCTCAGAGAAAAGGGAATATTCTGAGAAATGGCACCTTAGACATACTATATATAAGTCCGACCATTTGGTAATTCAGTCTCCTTATTTTGGGACTCACTATAGTGGGTCCTGACATTTCAAGCGGTTACCAAAAAAGATGATCTTGTAAATGTTTAAAAACAGTTTATAATAACATGTCAAGATAAAAAAACTGAGCCAATGCAATGTAAGGTGGAAAAAAATGTATAATTCTATAGGTCTGCTGAGATTTTTGAAGATTAGAGGTCTTCAAGAAATATACAACTGTGATCATATTAAGTCATAGTATATTAAAATTCTAGCAGTTAGCCATGTGTGCAAAGGAGACATAAAAGATTACCAGTTAATTAAGCTAGCTTATCTTCTGCAAAGCATTTGCACTGAACATCATTTTGGGCATGCATTTTATATTTAGATCTAAATGAGGTATAGGTGGTTAAATTTTTCAAAACAAAGGGTAATGATATTTCACTGCATTGGTCCTAAATTTGAAAAATGTTGCTTAATGCTATGCAACTTTGTTTATGGAATTTGAAATATAGGAACAGAGGGGGAGCACACTCTAAGGATGCAGGTGGGAATTCTTTTTTGTGTTTGACAGCTAGGGGGAGAACAATTTCTATGTTTAAGAGGTGAAATAAGACTGAACTAAGCAGAAAATAGCCATTTTGCTTTATGAAGAGTATCACAAAGTGATCATGATATGGGGATGAGGATAATAAGTCTATATATTTTGTCAGAAATTACCTGGGAAGCTTTTAGATTTTTGCCTGAGGCTTACATTATTTAGGAATGACCATATTCAAGTTGAAACAATAGTATTTAATTAATTATAGCAGATTTGACCTAAAAGATAGAAAAATTAGATACTTTTCCTAGAAAAGTAAGACATTATTTGTAGTCCTTTCTCGATGTATAGTAGGAAAAACAAAGTTTTAATCCAGCCCTGTCAGTAATCAAATGAGAATTTACATCTTCTATTTTATTATTATTGCCTTTTATATGCTTTGGGAGAGGAACCTTTTAGTGGCACTTAAAAATAATGCAATGTTGTTTAGTCACTCTGTAAGCCAGTATAAGTCATTTTCTAGTTAGGTTTTTATTACAGGGAATACTGAATTTGGCTCAAAAAGTAACATATCATCTGCTGAAACAATACTGGGAACTGTGGAGGATCATGGGTTCGCTTATTTATGAAGAGAAGAAAAAAACAGCAGGGTACGTATAACACCTTTTAAGGCACCCATTTTTAAAGCTGACTTACAACAGATTAAGGAATCAATCTTAACTTAAATATTATGTTAGAATAATAGTCGCAGAACTAGTTAAAGGCAGCTGACCTAATGTTTTTTGCCAGTAGGGGACGAAAGAGAATGGAGTGATCAACCAGATTAAAATCCTTGGTTAGGTCTGCAAATATTTTACCTGTGATATTATCCTTATCTATACTAATTAAGCTTTTATCTGCCAAGGTCCACAGAGCAGTTAATGTACTCTAACCTTTCCAGAGGCCATCTCACTGAAAGAATGTGTACTTACTATAAAGGTTGGCTGTAGCTTAGGCTTCTCTACAGTAGGTAAAAACTATTTAAAAAGTATAGGTGAGCTCTATTTGGCCAAAGGTTTTACTAAAACTGCTTTCTCAATAATGGGCATAATATTCTGACAGATGCACAGGCTGTAAACATACTACAGAGAGAGAGAGAGAGAGAGACAAAAATCCAACATTTAACGAAACAGATACTTGTGGGGATGTCAAGGGATAGTTGCTAAAAGAGAGGTTCATTGTCTTTATTTGTTGTAAAGGGATAGTTGTTAAAAGAGAGGTTCATTGTCTTTATTTGTTGTCAAGGGACAGTTGTTAAAAGGGAGGTTCAATGTCTTTATTTGATATCAAGGGATAGTTGTTAAAAGGGAGGTTCAATGTCTTTATTTGTTGTCAATGGATAGTTGTTAAAAGAGAAGTTTGTTGTCTTTATTTGTTGTCAAAGGATAGTTGTTAAAAGGGAGGTTCATTGTCTTTATTTGTTGTCAAAGGATAGTTGTTAAAAGGGAGGTTCAATGTTTTTATTTGTTGTCAGGGGATAGTTGTTAAAAGAGATGTTCAGTGTCGTTATTGGTTGTCAAGGGATAGTTGTTAAAAGTGAGGGTCAATGTCTTTATTTGCTGTCAAGGGATAGTTGTTAAAAGGGAGGTCCAATGTCTTTATTTGTTGTCAATGGATAGTTGTTAAAAGGGAGGTTCAATGTCTTTATTTTTTGTCAAGGGATAGTTGCTAAAAGGGAGGTTCAATGTCTTTATTTGTTATCAAGGGACAGTTGTTAAAAGGGAGGTTCAATGTCTTTATTTGATATCAAGGGATAGTTGTTAAAAGGGAGGTTCAATGTCTTTATTTGTTGTCAAGGGATAGTTGTTAAAAGAGAAGTTTGTTGTCTTTATTGTCTTTATTTGTTGTCAAAGGATAGTTGTTAAATGGGAGGTTCATTGTCTTTATTTGTTGTCAAAGGATAGTTGTTAAAAGGGAGGTTCAATGTTTTTATTTGTTGTCAGGGGATAGTTGTTAAAAAAGATGTTCAGTGTCGTTATTTGTTGTCAAGGGATAGTTGTTAAAAGTGAGGGTCAATGTCTTTATTTGTTGTCAATGGATAGTTGTTAAAAGGGAATTTCAATGTCTTTATTTGTTGTCAAGGGATAGTTGTTAAAAGGGAGGTTCAATGTCTTTATTTTTTGTCAAGGGATAGTTGCTAAAAGGGAGGTTCAATGTCTTTATTTGTTATCAAGGGACAGTTGTTAAAAGGGAGGTTTGATGTCTTTATTTGCTGTCAAGGGACAGTTGCTAAAAGAGAAGTTTAATGTCTTTATTTGTGATGCATTTGAAGTAGAATAGTGAGGTGTAGAAGCAGAGGAGAAGAGGAAGGTTATAAGAAGGGTGAGGGATGTGACAGGTATGGAAGACCTGAGAATTCTTTTAGGAAGATAGAAAGAGAAAGTGAGGTTCATGTGCACTGAATAGGACCAAAAATTGTAGTGCTTTTAGTTTATTACATCAGTTAAGAGGACAGACTTCATTCTCCCTAACTACTTTGGGTTGCTTATAACATATAACAGAGTGTTGTTTTGATATTTTATGGTGTGATTAATGCTTACAAATGGCTTTTTGCATAATGTACAAAGTAATATGCATCTAAACTGAGTATTTAGTTAGGATTTTGCCTTCAGCTGTACAAGGCTACATTCTTTTTAAAACACTTTTATTGTATTAAGACATAGGCAAACATACATTTATGTAAAAGAAATCAAAACATGTTAACATATTCACAGTTACAAACATTGTAGATCACATATATTCCTTTGTACAATTATTATCAATCCAACATTACATAAATTGATTACTTCCTGCCTTCCCTTAAACCTCGCTTCTCCTCCAAAACATTATTTTGCATTTATTGTTCTCACAATTTCTATTTTTCTATGAAATTTGCTCCTATTCTTTTTCTAAACATCCCACTTCCAACTCTTTTCTCTCTGTTAATATTCACTACTTCCAATACATTTGATTCAGATTTTAATTTCCATTTTCTAGTAATTACCTTTTTGGCAGCCAACAAAATTAAACTTAACAAGGCCTTACTATGTCTGGGCAATTCAGATCCGGTATCCCAGCTAAAAAAAAAATAATTTTCTTAGTTATACCTATTTGCTTGCACAACATTTCTGAGAAACTACTCTGTAACACTAGGCTACATTCTTCTGGCAAAGCAGGGCTTTTATTTTGTGTTTGATTGAGTTTGTAAAATCTTGGTATAATAGGGTAGACTCTGTTCTGGAACTCAGAGGAAATTATTGTAAACGATTCAGAAACCCTGTCTAGATCTTTTGAATTAGGTATTGGAGTCCAGTCAAGAGTTGAAAGGGTGGATTTAAGTTTGCTTCTTACTTTTGCTTTCTGTTTAGTTATTGGTTAAACATATAATAGTCTGTAGAGTGCTTGTCTAGTATTACCATTTGTATGTACTATATTTAATATTTACCTATGAACATATGTCTGTTTTTTTTAAGTAAGTCCTGGGTGTAGGATTTAATGTTACATCTAATTAAAAGGATCAATATAACTAGTGTACGTTTAATCAGACATGTAGGTAGTTTAATGAGTTTTGCTATACACGAGAAGAGTAGTAAAATGTGGGCATGGTCACATTTGTTTAAAACATCTGAAAAAATCGATGTTGTGAGAGGAAACAGTGAAGGAACGGCTTTCTGGTTTCGTAAAAGTAGGATGAACGAGGACTATTGATTTGTTGTGGATAAGACTAAGGGTAAAACTATAATTCAAAGCAGAGTGGCTTTTTTGAGGTGGTTGATGGACACCGTAGATGACAGATAGTAAGGAAGAATGTCAAAATAAACAGTTTATGTTAAGAGAAGGACTGTGTATAAACAAAAGAATATATGAGATGTATAAAAGTAATGGAATACAATAAAGTTGTAAATAACAAGAAAATATTACATATGTAGAATGCGATCTAAATGGTTTAGTTGGTTGGCAAACTTGAGACTGATGAAAATGGAATTCTTGTAGTAATGAATGAGATTGAAATGGGCTAGTTTGGCCACCTTGAGATCTATAATGAGAGAAAGGCTTTATATTATTGGCTCTGGAATGTAATGTACAACCTAAGGCTTAGTTACAGGTAGTAAGCTGGTTGTTTACCAGGCTAAGATGTATGCAAATGAATTCTTGTAAAAATGACAAGAAAATGTAAAATGTACATAATGTAGTGTACAGCCTAAGGGTATACTGTAGGTAAATGTGGGTAGACATTTAAATGTAGCCTTTGGACAAGAAAGCAGGGAAAGGGAAGGAAAATGGTAGGCTCCTATCAGCCCAAGAAGTTATGGCCTATAAAAGAATGCTTTACATAGAAATCTGAGAACATTTGTGCATGCAGATGGTAGTTTTAGACTAGGATGTAGTACTTAAGTAAAGACAAACAGTTTTACATAAAGGATGTAGTACTTAAGTAAAGACAAACAGTTTTACATAAATGTTGAATTGCTGTGAAAGGTGTTATTTTGAGCATGAACAACAGAGTATTTGTATCTATGGGACGTATCTTAATTAGGGTGGAATAATAATGTTTGTTAGCTCGCGAACTTATGATGAAAAAGATTGTAAGCACAATTATGGTAAAGGAATGCAAAGAATTTTGTGGTAATGGTGGATTTATAGCTTTTTATACAGGTAGAGTGGCAACAAAGATGAGCAAACACATGTGCTGACTACATCACCCTTTTGTGTCATGGAAAATAGCTATATACAGGAACATCAGAGTTATGAGACCAATTTTAAAAGTAAAATTTCCAATTTCTCTTTTATACAATATTCTGATTTTGCATGAAATACCTCTGTAAAATTAATGATTCGTGTTTTCTTGGTGGAAGATGACAGCATTTCACAGGAATGGTAACTTATTTTTCCTCCTCCTACTCTTTTTGATGTATCTGTTCCTTGGCATTGCCTTGTGTCTACCATAATAGTCTTAGAAAGTTAGTGCAAATGTTCTTTTCCTCAGTCACAGCCTCTGTTCTGGCTAGCCCATAGGAAACAGTATATTTTCCAATGTTGCACGACAAAATGAGTGTTTAATATGAGAATGACCAGTTTGTCATTGGAGCTGGCATTTCATCAGAGGCACCTGTGGCCAGAGTGCAGGACTGTCCATATTATAACTGTAACATGTTTATTCTGGTCAACACTTGAGCAAGATATTACCTAACCTCACCAGAAAATTATATTATGAACTCTTTATTCAAAACATAAATTAGTAGCATAAGCCTTTACCCAAGGTACGTAAAGCTTCAGTTCTCATACTGAAAAAAAATGGAATCCAGAATAGGCTGTAGTGTTGACGATCTTATACTCACATCAGCTGAATTAATATATTTTGTATGCTGACCGTTTCATTTGTGAGAAGAACATTGATGGTTTAGTGAACATGCTTACAGTTGAAAATGGTCTACACATTCTTCCATTCACATTGTAAAGCTACTAACCAATATTTTTGTTAAAATATATTTAAATAATGCATGTATGGAAGTGAATAAATAAAATAAGAAAGAGCAATACAACAATACAACACAGCTCTGTCTGTTCCAAAAGCTGCTTTCAATGTTATGTATAGAAAATTATGTTTTTACTGCTGCTAGTATTATAGGGAATTTATCATTAATTTCATTTTTTTAAATAATATGAGCATACACCTTTTAAAATTAATTAATTGTTTAATTAGTGTAAGTCATGTGACAAAAGTGCATATTTAACAAGTGGTTCAGTGTGCTTTTTGTATTCTGAAGAAGTCAATGCTGACAAAAGTGCTAAATTAAGGTTTCTGGTTTCTGTCTGTGAGCCGTATTGCTCTTTCTTATTTTATTTATTCAGTTTATTGTTGTTTTGTTTGTGTTCTCATGTATGGAAGTGAATGTTACAGGTGCATTTGTACCCTATTTATATAAGGGTAAACACTTATCTGCGGTAAAACCCATTCATTTTTTGAGAAACTGTTCTTCAGATTCAGCACATTCTCATACCTTCAAACATCTGTTGCACAATATAGTGGCATTTCACACACATTATATTTTCTCTACCAAAACAGTCAGTCTATGCTTGTTTTTCAGCATGCCTAATATTTATCATAATTTCTGTACTTGGTGTCAGCTGTTCACTGCGTAATACTGCCAATGTATAACCTTTAAATCCTGGTCTCATGACCATTGTATTGCTAAATTTTGCAGACAGACTTAAAACCTAGCTGTGCCAACAGCATAATCATTGCTTAATGTACTAGAAAATCTTGTTTCACATAACCTACTTTGGGTGGTGGATCCTTTGTTTGTTTGTTTGCTTTTGTAAGAACACATATTGTGACTTACCAAACTGCTTAGAATGAGCTCTTTGGCCGTACTGGATTATATATTTTAATATTAAATGCTGCAGGATTCAGAAACTTAATTAGCAACATATTTTCTTCTTCTTCTATTTCTGACCCTGCTTCAGGTAATGCCTTGGCCTACTACACCTTCCTTCATCCTGGAGAAGAAATGTATCCACAGAGCCCCCTGGTAGACAGGCAGGAAAGTTTCTTATATTTTCAAAAAAAAAAGTAATCTCCATGGTATCCCCAAAGTCTCAAAACAACCCACTAAAGTGTAGTGGGTCTAAAAACAAAACAGTGTAAGAAACTTCTCTGTGTGGAAGATTTTCAGTCCATATATTTCTAGTTAATCACTGTATATTAATCAGATCAGACAACATTAGTAGAAGTAGCTTCGTCAAGTCAAAAAGAAAATATATAATTGTACAGCATTATTAAGTATTGAAAGTAATCCAAGCAAGGCAGGCAGTCTGTTTCCAGTCGAAAATCCTTTATTAAGTACACAGACAAGCGATCCAAGTAAAACAAAAACTCTATTTTTGTTTTACTTGGATCGCTTGTCTGTGTACTTAATAAAGGATTTTCGACTGGAAACAGACTGCCTGCCTTGCTTGGATTACTTTCGAATACTTAGTAATGCTGTAGAATTATATATTTTCTATTATTACTTTTTGACTTGATGAGTTTACGTTCGCTACTTCTACTACTGTTGTCTGATCTGATTAATATACATTGATTAACTAGAAATATATGGACTGAAAATCTTCCAGACAGAGAAGTTTCTTACACTTTGTTTCTTATATTTTCCTAACTTTCTTTAATCTGAGTAAGTACCACCCTGTGTCTCCTCAGAAAGAGAAACATGTGCCCATTAGGATTTTCCCAGTCAGCAAAATACAATAAATAAATATGCAGTAACAATAAATGTTATAGACTTGCTTTATTTTACCTTTAAGTAAACATTTTATCTTTTTTACCTAAACTGCGTGCCAAACAATAATCACTTTCTGTGAGTCTAAATGTACAGTTACCATTCCAACTTAAAGGAGGTATTAAAAAATAATTTATTTTTTGCATGCTTTATTCCTTTACAGGGTCATGGGAAAGATGAAGCCTGTCCCAACATTTATTTTATATTTATTTTACATTTGTTTACTGGGAAACTTCGAATGTACACGTCCTTTTTCAGTGGAGGCCCGGGGAGAAAGGCTTCACATAAGACAAATAGTACAACAAGATACAGAGTATGTTAAAATGTTAACATGGATTTTCAAAGTTATTACATGATAATGTCAGAGACAGGTTGAATTACGTAGTCATTACCATGCAGCAGGTGAATCAATACATATTTCCTGTGAACATTCATATTTATAATCATTAGACAGTCATATTTCATATTTACATATTTATAGGGATAACATGCAGGGGGTGTCAGGCATAGTACCAGTTCTAGACAGGAATAGTAGTCCTTGATGTTTTGAGGATCTGTAACTGTGAGTGTAGGATGACAGCAAAGTCCCAGACCTAAGCAAAATGGTGACTGCCTGAAAGATATCTGCCTGTATGATCCAAGGTCCAGGGTTCAATCACTTTCTGTGCAGGGTATGCATACTTTTCTGTTCTCTTTACATGTTTTTTCCAGATACTCCAATCCATCATTTCTCTCTTATTATACAATGACTGACAATTAACATTCGAAAAACGTGCGTGCTGATTGGTCAGCCCAACCAATGTGCCTGTTGTAAAATCCAGTATATACCAATAGAAAAAAGTCTGGTCATCCGGACTTTCTTCTGTTAGTATATACTACAGCTCTGAACCAATTTGGCAAATAGCAGACAAAACTCCAACAAGTTAAAACGGTGCTGCCATACCTGTCCAGTGAATCAAAAGAAAACTTTATTACAACATTGGTTAAGCACTTTCGCCCTCATACTGTATTAAAAACTTCCGTAATACAGTATAAGGATGAAAGTGCTTAAACAATGTTGTAATAAAGATTTCTTTTGGTTCACTGGATGTGTATGGCAGCATAGTTTTAATATTCTACAGCTTTCCAGGTTGAGAAGTAAGACATTTCAAATCCTGACAGTTTAGAGGTACAAGAGTTTGCTTTGTTTTGTCACTCGGGCTTCACCCTTGTGACCAAACCATATCAACTGTGGGTAAATCTAGTATTACCCACACCCTGCCATGGGTTATTGCTATAATATGTGTGTGTGAGTATGTGTATGTATGTATGTGCATGTGTATTTTTAAATATGGGAAGATAGACTCTAGCCCTAAGTTTTTTTTTTTGTCTGGAATGAAAAATGTCCAAGTTACAGAAGTTAGGCATATATAACTTACTGCTGTGGTCTAAGTCAATAATAAACAAACTTAGTAGTTGCTAAGCCTAAGAAATAGGAATTGGGATTACCTTTTTCAGCCCTTGTATCTGTTGAATTACATCTGCAGGCCAGACTTCTAAAGACAAGTTGATGAGAGCTTCTGAGGTAAGTATATTATAGTTAACCTGATGAGGGTGGTGGGATTGAAAAAGTTCTAATATCCAATGAAGTGACCACTGCTGGTGGATAAAATAGTTTACAGAGGAGAGGTCTAAAAAGATTTCAATATTCCTGGCACAGAACTGCTGACAGAGATTTGGTTGGCATTATCAAGTAGTGATAATAAAGGTCCTTATGACAGCTGTATAAAGACGTATGCTGTATTAATAAAAGGGGGGGGCACTAAGAATATTATGTACTAGCCAAAACAAGTAAGTGATGTGATTTTTACCTTTGAAAATGCCTATGGTTCAATCAGGAGATGGATATATAATTGCAGTCCTTCACAGAAAACAACAATCTAGGAGTGACAAGATTGTACTGTGCAATACATAAGGACAATTAAGTAGTGCTTGAAAGAAGGTAGCAATCCTAAGAGAAGTTAGGGACAGAAATCCTAAACTAGATCTCCAGTGTAAGGCCTAGAGCTAGTAGCAGTGTCTATCTCCAGAAAGGACAGCAGAACCAGTAGAGGTAAGGATGGCTCACTATTGAAATGCCGAGTACTGACAAACTGAAAAAAAAAAAAAAAAAAAGAATGAAAGCACATGAGAAGACAGAAAGTTGAAAATGGCTCTTCTCCTTTAAACTTCTTTTTGAAGGGATTAAGCCCCCTCTGCCCGCCCATACTCCCCCGAACTTACATACATAACAACTCTGAGATTGCCATACTTTGGAGAAATGGCAATATTCTAAGAAATAGCCATTTTGCACTTTGTATATGTAAGTGCGATCTTTCGGCCTTTCAGTCTGTATTTTGGGACTCGCTCTAGTGGGTCCTGACATTTCAAATGGTTACTGGTAAGGACTCGTAGCTGCAGAGTAGGTGAAACAGTCAAGATCCTGAGAAGTTCCAAACAGAAATGGAGCTGGAGTTTCAGCGTGAAAAAAAAAACGTTAAAGGAAGATGCTGTGGGTCAAGGCAGTCAGTGTTGATTTGAAATAGAGAAGTTAAAACCATCTGAAAAAGGGCCTGAGTACATCACTGAACTGGAGGTACCTGGAACTTTGTGACTTTGGGTGGTAAAAGAAAAATTCTGAAGAATAGCTGAATATAAATAATGTGAAGGCTTTACTGTTTTCTCTTACTGCCTTGAATGAGTATAGTTTTAACCTAGTATTACTTAAATTTCCTACAGCTTAAACTGTTCTTGTTATGCATGGATAGAAAATGCATTACCATGAAAGCAGAAAGCTGTAATTCTAAAGAATTATGTTTTGAGGCCTTTAAATAACAGAGTTAAGTTTTATACATACAGGTATAAGCCACAGAGTAAGCCTTGTAAATTTGGCAGTCTAGCAATAACATTTTTTCTGATTTTATTGCTAGTGGTGCTCTGATCATCTGCTGGCCTACCTGGAACCCTACTACACCCCTCCCCCCACTCAAAGGTGAAGCTTACACCCACACCAGAGTTTACCCTTTGTAAGGATAACAACTGACAATGGTCCTTACCTGTCCTTGGGCTGATGCAATGTTATATTGGGGGTTTTACATAGACCCTAGCACCCACACCTTGCAAACCTGGCAGGCATGCTACCAAAGTGAGGTGTGTAGTGCTCACACACGCTCTAATCTTGGTTACAGCTTGGTGTCATCCAATAAATGCCATGACCATGAGTGCTATGCTTTATTCCTCTGACTATGCTAGAGGTCAAAAGCAGTAGTGGGTCAGTCTGCATCCCTTACCCCCTGAGATGGGTAAGTAAAGATTGACCACTCACTCCCAACTCTCCTCGCAGGCTCCTTCAACCTTCAGGTGACTAGCTGATTTCAGGTCAGTTAAGTCATACTCAGAGCCTTATCTAAATATGCCACAGAAATGGTTCTCCTTTTTTTTCATTTGGCTGCTCCTGTTAGGAGTCGATCATCTGTTTCCATTTCTTCTTGTCCTCTGCATCTTGCTCTGTCACACCAACCACCTGCATGTCTTTTCTCACCACACTCATATATCTTATCTTAGACCTTCCTCTTTTCATTTTACCTGGCAACTCCATCCTTAGCATCCTTCTCCCAATATTCCCAGCATCCCTCATCAGCACATGTCCAAACCAATGCAATCTTGCCTCTCTGACTTTGTCTAAAAACTGTCCAACCTGAGCTGACCCTATAATATACTCATTTCTAATCCTGTCCATCCTCATCACATCCAATGCAAATCTTAACATCTTTAACTCTGCCACCTCTAGCTCTGACTCCTGTCTTTTTGTCAGTGCCACTGTCTCCAACTCATATAACATAGCTGCTCTCACTACCATCTTGTAGCGCTTCCTTTTCACTCTTACTGGTACCAGTCTGTCATAAATCATGCCTGACACTCTTCACCTAGTCCACTCTGCCTGCACTTTCTTCTTCACCTCTCTTCCACACTCACTATCACTCTAAACTGTTAATCCCAAGTATTTAAACTCATCCACCTTCGCCAACTCCCTGCAGCTTTACCATTCCTCTGTCTGCCCTCTCATTCATGCACATATATTCTGTCTTAGTCCTGTTGATGTTCATTCCTTTCCTGTCCCATCCAGAACATATCTCCACCTCTCCAGGGTCTCCTCAACCTGTTCCCTACTCTCACTACAAATCAAAATGTCATCTGCAAATATCATAGTCCGCAGGGACTCCTGTTTGATCTCGTCTATCAACCTGTCCATCACCACTGCAAATAAGAAAGGGCTCAGAGCTGATACTTGATGTAATCCCACCTCCACCTTAAACACATCTGTCACTCCCACTGCATATCTCACCACTGTCACACTACCCTTGTACATATCCTGTACCACTCTTACATACTTCCCTGCCACTCTGACTTCCTCATACAATACCACAACTCCTCTCTAGGCACCCTGTCATATGCTTTCTCTGAGTCCACAAATACCAATGCAGCTCCTTCTGGCCTTCTCTAGACTACTCCATCAAAACCCTCAGAGCAAACACTGCATCTGTTGTGCTCTTTCCTGGCATGAAACTGTACTGCTGCTCACTAATCATCACCTCCCTTCTTAATGCCACAGAAATGGCTAATAGTGTCAATATTTAAAATATTGCTTGGAATTCTAAAGTGCAAAATTATGTAGTCCTAGTGCACAACAGAATAGAAATTATGTGTTCCTATCTTAGACCATATGCTTTACCCAAGACCACTGTGCACTGTTTTGAGAAGGTTTTCCTTTCCCCAATGCTGTGTGACCATGTCAATGGTATTTATATATTTGGGAATGGGGTTCATGGAGATTTATTTCACTGTTCTGTTAAATGAATGTAACAGGCAGAGTCCATTCTGTTGGACTCATGCTGCAATTTTCCAAAAAAAATTGCATGTCAATTTCTCATAGTAGAACTGTCCTGAACAGATCGGAAAGGTGATCTTGTTAGAAGAGTTTTGCTGAAGTTGTCCATCATACTTTCTGTCTAGAGGACCACAATTCTCTTAAGACTGATGTACCTTGAAATAGGGAAGGAGCAAGATGGGAGTGGCAGGAGATAAAGGCAAAAGAGCAGTTACTGGCAGCCAACTTCTTCACCATCTCTCTTCCACAATATAGCAATCATGCAGGAAATGGCATACTGCAAGCAGAAAAATCACAAGATGATTCTGTAAAGGAACTGACTTATATGTCTGAATTACCAAGCTGATTAGTCATCATGAGAGAACACATATAACTAGACACAGTCAATTAGACACAATGCATGGGTCAAGAGATACTGGTCCTTAACCTGGTGAAGAGACTTTGTGGAATCTGACCCGCTGTTCCTGAACAGTTACTAATGTTGCTGTGTTACACTGGAGGGATACGATGCAGCCAGAGGCTAGAGTATGCCTGGCCTGTGGATGAGTAGGGTAACCTTTACAGAAAAGGTCGGCAGTATACTGCCTTAGTGGCAAGATTTCTGCCTCACATCTCCAGGGTACAGGTTTCAATCCAAGGCTCTGTTCACTGTCCATTTGGAGTTTTCATGTTCTTCCTGTGTCTGCATGGATATTCTCCAAGTGTTCCTTTTCTTTGTCCACCTTCCTAAAACATGCTAGATGACTATCTACACATTGTCTATATATGTGTTAAAAAAAAGGGAGTAAGAAAGAGAGAAAGAATAGGCCAGTGCCAAATAGTTAGTAAGAGACATGTTCTAGGAAACAGCTTGCCCAAAAGGTGACTTTTATATCAAGGAAAATAAAGGAAGAGATAATTATTTGCTCCCCCCACACACACACACACTTAGAAGCTCCTGAAAATCCAGAAAAGAGGCTGGCATCACAAACTTACTCAGCTGAGACAAAGAAAAAAGTGAGAGAAAAAAAATTCCCCAGGAAGCACTTGGTAAGAAAATCTATGGCAGATCGTTCGGAGAAGGGAAAAACAGCCCCAGATTCCGGAAATAAGGAGGAAAGTAGCTCCTATAAGTCCTAAAATAAACACTAAGATCCCTTCTTTTCAGCCATACAGGGACATGCCTCTAACCCTAGGACTGTGTCAAAAGTTTGTAAATGTTCAAAGTAGTGATTCTAGTTTGGAAAAGCTGAGGCTTTGAACAAATTCTAATGGCACACATAGAACTGGTGGAAGACACTTTATTACTCGTACTGTATGCTATCTGTTTCTTGTCTCACTGTTTATTATGCTAATATCTAGTAATATCACATTATTTTCCCAATGTATAGTTATTCTTCTTGGATACTCATTACATATTTCTTTAGATAATATATTTTTAAAAAAATGGCTATTATTTTTTATTAGTTTGGCCCAGGTTACATCTGAAAGGGGTCCCCTGGACAAAGCCACTCACCTGGTAAACAAAGGTTAAAAAAAGACATACCCCAGGATTCAATAATGTCTACACTAAGTGTACACCAAGTATACACCGTTCTGAGTGAACAGACAACACAGGCATAACTAATTTTAGTTTTCCTACTGATATTCTTGCAGCGTTAAATATTGACAGGGATTCATAAAGGATACCACAAAGAGTACAAGACATGTACACTTAGTGTAATCTTTCTGAGTGACTAGGAAGCACAAAAAAAAATATAGGAATGGTCTTGAATACATACCATGTACACTTAGTGTAGGTTTTATTATATCTGGCCCATAGATTGTTTAAAAATGGACATCTGTGTATTTATGCCATTGAGATTGGGAGATTTGAATGAGGCAAACAGCTTGCCTTTCCAGAGTATAATGTTAAAAATTACTCAAGAGTGCCTATGATCTACCCACAACAGGATGCAATGGTTAGTTCAAAACTTCTGCTGCAGTGACTTTAGCCCTGTAGGAAAAAATGAACTATTCATTTTATCACTGATGTCATGAGGTGTGCAGTCAGGTAGCAGGACCAAGACTCCACAGATTGTCTTACCCACAGTGGGCAAATCTAGAAGATATTAGACAGGAGATAGAGAAGATGGAAGATTATGGGATAAAAACAAGTAAAAGCAACAACCTTTATTACTGTGATGCCTCGTTTTCTTTATATTATTTAGAATTAAAATGTTGTTAGGTTGGCCCTAACAATAATCTTTTTAACTTTTTCTGCTATTATATAACAGTAAGCACCTGGAGGAGAATTTACAGCGTTTTTTTATTTTGGCTGAGCTTATTTTGCATAATCAGAATTTCTTTCAGTCAGAAGGACTTGTAAGTTGGTAAAAATATCTCTTTTGCAATTTATGAACAGTTTAATTTAGAAGGTTTTACATTTTCTGTATTTCTTTAGAGATGACATGGACTCATCCTTGCAGTATATTTTTAAGAGCATCCCTTTTTTGTCAAAAGTTCTTTTGAGTTCCCAGCTAAGTATGGTCTAGAGTCTGAGAGTTAGTGATGTCTAGGTGAAGCCAACTGATCTAGTACATAAGGAGACCTGATCTAGTGCATAAGGAGGCTATCCATGAAGTAGGAACCAGAACTTAGCACGAGACCTCCCTGCCATGCTAATTTGGAGCTAACAAGCCTTGGTGCTGATATGATTTAGACTTCTTGCTTTCATATAATGTAGTTACTGAACCAAAACAATAGTATAAGGGGACACATTTTTCTGGTCTTGCAATTACTGTATTGGCCAAGATTCATTTCCAGAGCTGACTTTGTGAAGCAGAATAAAGGACATTCATAAGCTAACCTTATCATAAGGCATATATGTTTTGCTCTGGCTTGGAAAAGTAAGACACCTTGATCTTGCCTGTTTAAAACCTAGCTCAAGACCCACTATTTTGATTTTTTTTATTTTACCTAGTTAAAATTTTGCTCAAGCAACAACTGTCTTCATTCAGTCATTTTGGAAGAGAGGCAAGTGCCCTTAGTATTTTGGCTGCATATAAAATGTAAGCTTTCAGTATTACTTGTTTCCTCATATTAAGCTTTGCTGCTCTGAAAACCCTTTGCATTTTGCACTCACTGCAGCAGTAGCTGCATTCAGACTGTCATTTGCTTACAAATGTAGTGTTTGTTTAGTGTCAGTGTGCAGCATATCATTAAGGGCACCATAGAATGATGAGGCTTATTATGCACAACATGGAATGTTAAGGATCATAGCACTATGGGTCTTTATATAGTTTTACTGTATGACACAAACACCTATAACAAAACTGATAAGCCAGTGGCTTGTTGAAAAAGTAAAAATATCTAGCTAAGCTAAAGATAAGATAACAGACTGTGATGTCCCACCACTGGCCCAGTAGTCAAGGAGCCTCAATCCTCACCACTGGCAACTGTGGGGATGTACATTGGGAGGATGACAGGTACACATACAGTATTTCCAGATGCAGCTCTCTGCATCAAGTGCAATTTCTCTTAAGAGCACACAGAGACCACAGTCAGTCTGGGGTTAGTTTCTCCCTCTTTCTCCAGATCCCCAATAAGACTCCCCACTGACACAGCTGTGGAGTTGAGATCTCAGCTGAGTGGCCAAGCCAAGACCTCCAGCACCCTCTCTGTCCAACCAGTGCTTTGTGTCCCTGCCCAAGTAGCTGACACACACACTCTTTGAGGTTTGATTTATACACACATACACACACACATACACACACATGGGAAAGGCTATCACAGGTTTACTTGCTATGCCCCCTTCTGCCCAGAGTATAAGGTAGTTATTACTGCCACCAGCCACCTGTTTATCAGCTACTTTAAGGCCTTTAACAAAGGGTGTCCAGTCTTACTGTGTTACTATCAATACAAATGTTAGTTTGACCAAGAGTAAGGCTATTAGGAGTACCCTACACAGTGTCACCAAATAACTATGCAAGTACTCTCAGAGCTTAAAAGTGTCTAGACAGACTAGCTACAATGAAATGTTTAAATATATTTAATAGTAAAAAAATACTCAATATATATTTACAGTGAAAGCAGAGTTTAAAATCACAGGAAATATTTAAAACAACATTGCAGGACAGTCTCAAATAAATAAAAAAAAGATCTAAGCTACACTTTGCTATATTCCTGACTATATCTAAGAGAATTATTGTAACCTAGTACACTTACTTAATTAGAGCAGCAAGACAAATTGAGGAATATATCCTCTACCTGATGTTGTCAGGTCAAAGACAGAATACAGAATGCTGAGTCTCTCTGAGAGTTCTTAAATTAATATCTCAAATATTACTCTTGGGATACCTTGCAGAATGACATAATTTCTTATCATCTGACTTTATCCCAGTTGAACCCTCCCCCAACTGCTGAAAGCTAGCAGTATTTAGCATCTACCTGTGAAAATACATACACAAGGGCTTTCCCTCAGAACTTTGCAGATACTGGAAGTCATAAAACAATAAAATACTTCCAAGACAATACAGAAAACATCTCAGTACAGACATTGTGTCTGTTGCTGCACTGAAACTGAAAGATAATATCTTTTTATGACCCGGCCAAAAAGTAATTTAATTTCGGATACTTTTCTGAAGTTGACCTCCTGTGTTCCAGTTTCCATTGTTAAAATATATACATTTAAACAGTTACAATAGTGTATGTACATTTCTGTTCTTTTCCAGTAGGGTACACTGTGTTTACATTTTTAAGCTCATTACTTTACAAACCCTTTTCCACACACACACATCTGTACCAGCAGTTTGATATCCACATAGCATACGGTTCTAATACACTTGTAACTCAAGCATCTTACACAAATAATTTCTATATTCACCAATGACATATAATTATTTACAAAATTCCAGATAGCTGTGCTGGTGAAAGTAGCTCCCCTTGTCACACAGACAAGCAAATAAGATTTAGTGTGACAAACTGTAAAATCATATTTCTGAAGAATGGAAACTGTGTGTGGGTGTGGGTGTTTATGTTTGTGTTTAAGGAGTAAAATATGCAATAGGAGGCAATTTTCTAGAGACTACTACAAAGAAAGAGATCCGAGCTTATAAAATAAAAGTCTTAAAGTGACAAAGTCAGTATAATATAGCAATGAAAGTTATTTTATTGATAAGGCTCATGGGAAGAGCTGTCACTGGTAAAAAGGAGCTGCAGATAATAATTCAGCATAAACCACTGATGCCATTTTAGTAATACATCTGAAATGCTGCATCCAGTTTGAAGGCCACAATGGCAATCCAGAGAAGGATAATTAAGAATTGAATGGTCTACAATAAAACTTCAGGAAGAGAAGCCATTCTGAAATGGGGGGTGGGAGTCATTAGATTTCAGGACTAAAAAGAAGGATGGTGGTGGCACAACATTTTAATCCTTCAAGGTAATATGTTGTAGGGGCTGCATGTTTCAGAGAAAAAAAATATCAGAAACAAGGGCTCATAATATGAAAAAGGAGGGAGATAAGTAAGGCCCAGGACAAGTAGATAATATGAATTGCTGAAATGATGGTGGACATATGCAGTAACTCTCCATATGTTGCTGGGCAGATATGGTGGTGGAGTTAAACACTGCACAAAACAATTAAACACAGAGTTGAACTAAATCGAGAGATCAAATAAATATGAGGAAGCACATTAGCAGGCAAAAGAAGTGGGTAGACTGTAGGATAAAACTACCGGATGAGAATATTTATATTTGTGTTTACTTGGACGGCAAGCAAGTTTTTGACTATGTTATGTTGTTGGTTTATTGTATACATTGTGTGATGTTTGTCCCATGATGGGTGGAATGATTAGCATTACTAGGAAGGAGATTTAGAGGCAGAAATAATTTGCATATGAGGAAGAAGTAAGAACCTGGTTCATCACCTTTTCCAAACTGAGGGGTAATATTATTGTGAAAAAAATTGAAAGGAAGAAAAAAAAACTTTACCATGGGCAAAAAGGCATTTAGGCAACAGCAGCTGTCTGTGAATGCAAAGCATGTTCTATGTTTCTTTTTCCCTTTTCATTAAGTTCCACCTCATCTGTCTGGAAAAAGTCCACTCCTCAGTTTTCTATATCTGTGTAGCTCTGAAAGCCAGTTTAATACAAATTAAAGTATCCTATCTGTCTCAAGTACCAGCATTGATATGGCTATTGGTCACAAAGTCATGGCTCAGATGTAGCTTTAATTCTACCATTTCCAGGGAACAGAGAATAATTAACACACTTGCAGTCTGGGTAGTAATCTAATGGTGGTAAACTAATAAATCCAAGTTCCACTACATTGACTCTGTGGATAATCTGTTAGCACTTTACTTATTAAATCTGTTTGAGTTAAAGTACTATACAAGATACAATTAGAAGGCAAGTAATTAAAAAATTCCAAACACAAATATTCTGGAACAGCCAACAGTTACCGTCAAATTAGAACCACAATATCTGCTCCAAAGTGATTCACAAAGCACCAGCACTCCACATTTCAAAAATCCAACGTGATTCTTTTATTAATATGCACAAAAATGAAATGAAAGTTAAGCGCTTTCATCTAATTAAGACTTCATCAGAACTAACCTTCTTCATCATACATCCACATTTTATACCATTTAATCATCACATGACATTCCACCAATTCATTTTTAAAGTGCTAGTATGTATGATGAAGAAGGTTAGTTCTGATGAAGTCTTAATTAGATGAAAGCGCTTAACTTTCATTTCATTTTTGTGCATATTAATAAAAGAATCACGTTGGATTTTTGAACTGTGGAGTGCTGGTGCTTTGTGAATCACTTTGGAGCAGATATTGTGGTTCTAATTTGGCGGTAATTAAAAAATTCCATTAAATGAGATAAATAATTAAACGTATGGCCATAACAAATTAAATGTAATTAATTTAAAACTAACAGATGCACTATAAATATAAACTTCTAAAAAGATAACACTTAGAGCACCCCTAAAGGAGGCCTCAGACTCAGATGTCTTAAACCAAGAAGGCCCTGAATTCCATAGGACAAAACCATAATCTGCCAAATATTTCCAAGCTGGAACCTGATAGGTTTATGGCCGGTAGTTTTATGATGGAACCTGATAGGTTTATGACTGCCAGCTTTGAGAGATTTGGTAGTGCAAGTCGATATCACTGAAAACCACTTATACTGATTATTGAGTTTGCTCATTTCCCTCACTGTTGTGTAACTGTGGAGTTAGTATATGTTGGACTGACACAGTAAAACTCTACTGCCACTTGTTCTGTGGACCAATGATCTGCTGTGGTGACCCCTAATGGAAGCAGCTGAAAGGAGAAGAAGGACAGAGAGAGTTGAGAGTTCTTTCCCCTCACTGGTGGTACACAGTAGTTGCCCTTTTACAAAAAAAAAAAAAAACATTGTGCATTGCTGAAAGTAGTTTTCAGCTGCATTGATTTGTAGTAACGGCAGTCACTGAAGTTACAGCCAGCGAGTTATCAGGAATCTTCTCAATATTCTGAGAACCAGCATCAGCCCCTCACAGACTGTCCAAAGTGTGTTGACAGTGCATAGGGTGACAAGGGGTCCTTTAGGTATACACAACCCTGGCCACGGAGTACTTACTATGTAAGGATAATGAATGTAAATGCTGATCTCAGTGCAAGAGGCACGTGCTGCAAATCTCATAGCACAGGAATAGTATGGTTAAAATGAAAAGTGTGAGTCAACATTTTCATCATGGAATTTCATACATCCTGAAAATGATTGAGATTAGCATCATGAAGCCTACTCTACAGACATGGAAAATTAAGTGGGAAGTTATGGGGTCTATGATACTCTAACAGTGGTCTGAGCTATCATCGCTACATCTTCATCTGCCTGAAGTAAAGTTATCTAAAGTGCAAATTAGGATGAAATTCAAGCAGTCTTCAAGAATTCTAAAACTTGAGATGTTCTGAGAGAAAGAAAGATAAAACAAGTAGATGTTATGAGAATAAGGATGATACTACAAGCCTTTCCTCTAACTGAAGCTGTACGTGGAAATGTATGTAGTAGCATGGGCCAGAATTAAGCACAACTTAATGTGTGGCATGAATATGAATTCTGGAAATATCTCACTGGGATTGTTCTTCAAGAAGTCAGAGGCAAATAATGGACCGTGGATGAAAGTCTATAGTGCTTATGTTGGTAGTAGCAGTAATGATATACTATACCAAATGCAACCAAGAGATGAAGGAGGAACAGGATAGGGTGTACTCTTAACGACAACCTAATATGAATGTATTCCATTCAGAGGGGCATCAGACATTACTGTGTGTTGACAGGATTCACCGGTTCATTACTAATAGCTAAATAAAGTCCAGCTTTGACACGCAAGACAGCAGATCTATACAAATGACTCTTTGAGGAGTAGCTGGCAGTCTCAGAATAAAAATACCTCTGCACCACAGACAGATTCCATAATCAATTTTCTTACAGGATATAGTGATATATATATTCCCAACTGCCAATGCCCAGGAAAAAAGACAGAAAAGGGAACTCATCATGTACAGGGACCTTGGCATCCTCACAGATGAGATGAAAGCAAGATCTGGTCCCCAGGCAGCTTGACAGCCTACAAAGACCCTAGTCTAAAGCTCTCCTAACTTGGGACATTTTGGAAAAATATGTGCCATGAGCCTATCACCAAATCAGAGTGCCACCAGCACTGATTAGAACAAGCATTTTATTAGTTTGTTCTGGGTTATAAAATGAAGGCTGGTGAAATCTCCATGTAAACAAGCACATTATAAATGATGAGCTAGACTTTGCAGGGTTTATTGTCAGAATGTCTCTGTTAAAGGGTGAACGTTTCTTCATATCAAAGCTATTAAGCTGTCTCCAAAAAGGAGCAGTCCTAGACCACACCATATCCCTCATAAGGTGATAAAAAGAGAAAGAAAAAAATTAGTGGAACTACAATGCCTTTCAAGAAACTGCTTCTCTTAATTCATAGTTTGTATGTCCTACCCCCACTAGCAGGGCACTGGATTTCAGAATAACCAAGATTCCACCAAAAGATATCTGCTACTCCAAGATATGGAAAACAATCAATGGCAGCAAGTTGAAGATTATCCCTTCCTGTCAAAAAAGCCAAAATAAGTTCTCTCT
Source organism: Protopterus annectens (assembly GCF_019279795.1). NCBI lineage: Eukaryota > Metazoa > Chordata > Ceratodontiformes > Protopteridae > Protopterus > Protopterus annectens. Next base: position 306,827,076 of record NC_056747.1, on the reverse strand, counting down.
CACCTCAGCTACCGATAATAGTTTTTAATCCTCCAATCCTGAACGGGGAGTTGTCTTGAATATGGATGACACCCCTTGTGCAAATGATATTTTGAAAAAGCTTTGTGCCAACTTTTTGTAGGATCTTCTAGAAAAATGCCTCCACACCACAGTTATAATGGTTCTTAAATCTGCTGACTCCCTGTACATAACTCTTATGTCATTCCGGGGAAAGAGCATGGTCACATTCCTGCCCATCTGTCTCAATGTCAGAGCTACCTCTTTCAGCTTACAGATGCAAGTATAGAATATGTAAGTGAGTTACCATAAAATACCAGGAAATCATAGGAAACAGGATTTCTCCTGCACACTTATGCAGTCCCATGACTTCTACCTTTGCCCTGGGCCTAAGCAGCATCAGAAGAACCATTGCATCAAACTGAAACACCATAAAAGCGATCATAGTGAACAATATCACAGGGACTAACAGTGAATTAATAAAGTCCAGCTTCTGATTATGTAGAAGCCACCCCCCTGACCATTGTTAAAAATGCAGGTAATCTGACTGGTGTTTCTTGTATTTGCCTTCCCAGATTTCCCCAGTAAAAGGCGATATCCCAGTACCCAAAATTTTGATGAGGCCATTTATCATCTGGAATCCATATGACTTCATAAATTATTTTAAAATGGAGTATCAAACCCACAGAGCCTGTTTCTTCATTTGACTGACCTTATATTTTTTTCATTTCACTTTATTTGTCCAGTACCCTTCTGATCATAATGCCTCTGTCCTGGCACTCTCCTAGACCTATGACCTGTTCATTCTCCCATATCAATGGTAAAGGCCTCTATGTTTGGGTTCAGTAATGACAGAGGCCAAGGGCCAGGCTACCAGGAGATTATCATTCTAAAGGGGCTAAGATTTTCTCTAGCTCTAATGCCCTCTCCCAGCATGATAGCATGTATGACCTAGTCAGGTTGGGTGGGTTACGAGGACTGGTTTGAGTGTAACCTAAGCCTTGGGCCCATAGGATAACCATGCTGCTTGGATATCTTCCAAGCTCCCACTCCAGCCCTGTTGTTTATATTGATATATTGATATAGCTCCCACTAGACTGCAATAAATGATGATCCCCCTCATGCTTCATCCCCCTGTAGGATGGGCAGAAATTATCTGTTCAATCATTTCAACCTTTATTTGACTTAAACACATTAAAAGCAAGGAAAACATCACACACAGCAAAATATATAACATTTACATTACCACATATCTGACATAAGAAGAAAGATACTAACAAATGCCCTTTGTAAGCACATTTGAGAGACTGATCAACATTGTGTCTTTAAGTTTGTAGTATTACAAGTTCTGAAGAAAATGAAAGGTGGAGATTTAACATCTGAGTTCCATGAATGTAAATATATTAATGTTCTGAGAAATGATAACACACCAGGGATGAATGACCTCAACATCATTAAACCTTTTCTGAAACTGAGGCCACTAAGAAATTATTTGCCTATGTATTTAAGATGGCTGTTACCAAAAATCATGTGATAAACTGAGGTAATTAAATTGTAGTCACAAGGTATTCTGTTTAACTACCCAAGGAAGTACCTTATAGTGTGAAAGATTGTGTGTGGATCTATTCTAAGTTGAGATAATAAAGTAGTATTCTGTGTTTTACTCTTCTGAGCCTCTTCTTTGGATTGCTAGAGTTAGGTACTTCCCAAGCTTGGGAATCATCAGGATGCATGCATGCCTCCAAGAAAGTGATGGAGAAGACTATCCCTCTTCATAATGAAAGTTTGCCTTCTTTCTCATACACATCAAGCTTCAATGTCATTAAACTGTATGTGAGCTCCAAATGAAGCACAAGAAAATACAATGTTACAAAAAATGACCTAATCTCTGTGCATTCAGCAAGAATCCATGACCTATCACCTGTTATTGAGCATTAAAGAGCTCTCTGAGAAACTGGTTCCTGAATGCAGAAAACCTTATGAGACTGAAACTGCAGTTTGACCTCCTTCACCCGTGACTGCAACCTCTTTACCTCAATTGAGTAGAACTTCAGCTAAAGGTTCTCAGTTGCAGGAGTTATTTTGCAATCTAAAACTCCCTGTACCTTGCCCGACAAATATACAACAAATTCTTTGCTCCTGCCCCCACACTAAACCTGCCAAAACTCATGGATCATTATGACATGCATAACTGCATCATATTCCTCAGGCCAATGTTTCCAAAAGCAAGTTGTCCATAACTGAAGAAAACACATAAAACTGAGAAACCCATCAATTGTAACCCACTTGAAATACAAAGAAGTGGGGATCTTCAAATGTATTTCAGCAACCTGTATAACTTGGGCCTTAAACAATTTCATAAAGCACTTCAATTTACTATAGAATGCTGGGATCCACTAGATTCTTGGAATTCAAGAAAAGTTTCCAGTAGGATCCCCAAGTCTAATAAGCATGATCAGAGAGGGGTCATAGTAGGCTGTAAGTGACCACCTAGGCCCAACACTTCTGCGGAGTCAAATAACCTATCCAACCTTGGCTTCAAATTATGGTGGCACGAGTAAAGTACTGCAGGACTACCGATATCTATTAGATTCAAGTCATAGACTACTACAACCTAGAAAGAGGAGACATCCTGGTTTGAGACTAAATGGGGTACCATGGGATCAGTGGTCTACCCAATTAGCAAATTCAAAATAAAAATAATATAAAATAAATTGTCCTCCAGCCTTAACTGTGGAGTCCAGCAGTGAACAAATAAAATTAAAATGTCCTACCACAAAGATCTCCCCATGAGCAAAGTCTTATCAAATATTGTCCTGGCTTCAGAGGCCCAGAACCCAGGGTAAAAAATAGAATATTAACAACAGCTAATCCCCCAAATCAGTCAACACTAAATCTAGGGATTGCGGTACACCCACCAATAGTCTGAAATCCCATATATGTGACCTCACAATAGCCATCGCACACCTTTCAGACTGAACAAAAGTGAAGCCAGCAGCCACTTCATATCCTACATGGGTAAGCTTCCCATATGCTCATCAGGGCTGAGATGAGCTTTCTGTAAGGTAACCACATCTGATAACACTGCATGAAAATGGCGTGAACAGTTTTAATCAGGCTACTGAGCGCATTAAAATTCCAAGATCAGACCCTCAATGAGCTGAATTATTACTGGCCCAGGCCAAAGTGGGGGAGCTTGGCATAATGGCTAAGGTCATCACTTCATAGACACATGATACAAGGTTTGATTTTGACCTCGGATTTTTGACTAGGCTTCAAATGGCCCTTCAGAACAGTTAGATTAATATTCAACTATGAACCTAAAAAACTTCTGTAAAAGCTGTTTAAAACTGTTAAAGGGGTGGCATAATGCTTAAGGTCTTTACCTCACAGATATGGCATACAGGGTTTGATCCTGATCTCTGGTTACTGGCTAGGCATACAATAGTCTACAGACTGATAGCCTAGTATTTACACATGAACTTACTGTGGGAACCTGTGACAGTCTACACATTTCTGAACCTGCCCTACTGACAAACTTCCATAACCCCAAAACTAAGACCAAACATCTTATTCAACAGATAACATTGGGATCATATATGTAATACCAAACAAACATATTAAAGAAAGCGTATTCATAAAATTACATAAAACAACCTCCTACCCAAGACTTTCTAGAGTGTGTATAATATTGATTTGAAGTCAGAGAAAACGAGAGCAAAGGAACAAGGGGCAAGCAAAGTGACAAAACACCTGATAACAGCACATCTTTTGCCCATGAATAGCCAAGTTCTGGGAAACCAACGTAGCCATTAATAGCATTTTAATATGTTCCTCCCAACTAAAGCATTATTTCCAAGTAAATAAAGCCTTACTGGCATTCAACATGTTATTAGAGACCAGCCCCAGCCAGGAATGTGAGAAAGAGCCCTCTGCATAATCAGACCGACCAGTCATACCACAACATTCTGAAAAATGCAGCAAAACAGAAAATAAACACTATGGCATTATGTTGCTGATACAATTTTAAATCAACAGTGTGGATCAAGTATGGTGTTTTAATTTCTCCATACTTTTTGCAGAAAGTTTTGTGGTGTACATGTCCCTGCATGTGAAAATTTCATGTTCATTTTCAACCCCAATTATAATGGTAGTACAGAAACTCAAAAGGGTCACAAACGTGCATTTATTTCAAACTGCTGGCCAAACAGAGCAAAAGTAGTAGAATATTTCACATTATCTCACACTAGCATCAGCAGGCTGTGTAGATGCAGAACGAGGAGACAGATTACCTGGAAATGCATTGGTCAAGAGGCCAAATCAAAACAGCATAAGAAAATTATTCATATCACTACATAGATAAATCAAGCAATAGCACTATTCCTAGTTCAAATTCTAACATCTGAAAGAGAGAAGAGGGCCGCCATTGACCACATGCTGCAAGTGAAGTCCCAGTGACTCATATTCCTCCAAGCCTCATCAAGGAAAACCACAAGGAACACACCTAATCACATTTCAATGGTCCACTTTTCCAGGCAGGATGCACTGGTGAGCCATCCTACTCATTCTGTAGCAGATGCTGCAATAGTTCTAAAGGCCACCTTCCTTCTCCCATTTTATGTCATAAAATTTTACTCTCTTGCCTGCTGCTTCAGTTCTGCCTGTTGCCAGCTCCTGGTAGAATTTAGTTTCTGGTATTTTTCCAAAGGTGAAAACAGCTCTATTTTAGGAACATCCAGTTACTTCTAAAGAATTAATTAACTCACCTACCCCTCTGAAAATATGCTGTTCTCTGTTCAATATAACCTTAAGCTGGGATAATTAGGTAAGAAATGTTTTTACCTTTCTAGAGTGGCACATGTACTGAATTGAATTTTGTTGAAAACTGCCTGCAAAAGCAATTGTCTATGAGCACAATAGAAGATCCATATTTCAATGGAGAATCTTCCTACATCAGTATTAGAACTTGCAACTAGTCCCCATAACTTAAAATCTGTAAAACTGATGAGTAGAGATGAGTGTCAACACAACTGGGTTCTGGGCTTAGGGGACCATTGAGCCCATTCTATGGAATGCAGGGAATCTCTGGGACTATTGACCCAGTACTCAGTCTTTTTATCACAAACCCAGCCACATCAGATCCCTAAACGTTCTCAGGTAGTTCACATAGCCACAAGTTATTTCTCTGGATGCAGATTTCCTGATCCAGTATCATCTCAACACACAGACAATGTATAAGTAAAACGTTGACCCGAGTTTCAGCTTCTTCAGGATGACCATCTGCATCTTTTAGGGCTATGTCCATGCTGGCCACCTTCTCTGCTATTTTTACAAGGCTGATCTCAAAGGTCAGTACTACTTCACCAATGAATGCTGGAGAAGTTTTATTGTTTGATCCTTCAATGAACGCTTGAGGGTTGTTATCACTAGAAATGACTGTTTTAATGCCCAAGGCAATGACCTCATTTCCATCTCAGACACTGCACAAAAGTCATCACCACCAAAAAATGCAGCCCTGAGTAACCAGGTCCAGTGGAGGGCTACCAGCTCTGCCATGAGACTCTACTTAGCTGATGAGGTGGTCAGCATGAAGGGTGAGATCTTGTAATCAAGAAGTTTTAGTGTACTCCTTTTGCAATGTTCTGATGTACAAGTATTTGGATGGCAAACATTGTCAATTTTGATGGAACTCAGACCGCATAGGATCATAGGATCATAGGAGGTTACTAGGCTAATGGCTCTGGGGCCCTTACAACCCTAGCCAAGAGTTTATCCCCAAAAAAGAAACCTCAGTCAGCACCTGTCGCCCTTGTCAATGAGGGGCAAAAGTGGAACCCCTGGGACAAATTTATGGTTTCCCATCCACTCATCAAGGTTGTGTTTGAAGAGGGTCAATGAGGTACTCTGTTTACATGTATGGGAAGTCTATTCCAGAGACGGGGCAGCCTCTGTGAGACAAACCTGTCTCTCCAGCAGGTTTTGTTGATGTTGCATATTAGATTTAGGCCTATTGAGCAGGTAATGCGTGAGGAGTTAGACTTACAGATATGGAGCATCTATAGTAGGGCATGGTTCGATATTGCCTTGTAGGCGAGACACAGATCACCTCTGAGCAATCTGTATGATACTGAGTACAGTGATAGTGATTTAAGCCTGTCCACATAGGATAGGTGTTGGAGGCCATGGATTCTCTTTGTGATGTATTTCTGCAGCCTTTCCAGTTGGTGCAGGTGTTTGGAGAGGTACATACCAAATGGGGCATTATACTCAATCATAGGTCTAATAAGGGAGGAGTACAGAGAGGTAATAACCTCCTTTTTTCTGGATGCAATACCTTTACTTATCAGAGGAACCAAGTAAAAGGCTTTTCTGACCACCACCGCCACATAAGGGTCAAATGTGAGATTGCTGTCAACCTGAGTACCCAGGTCTCTCACCACAGGTTGTGTGCTTAGGGGGTTGCCACTGATGTGTTAATCAGTAGGGGCGATGTTTTTGCTGAATGATACAATAATACATTTTCTTGCATTTAACTTAAGGCCATGACTTTGGCACCAGTTATTTGTAGATGTGAGACCCTCTTGCAGTATGTTAACATCAACTGGGGAGTGAATGACAGCACCCAACTTACAGTCATCCGCAAACTTTGTCAGCCACATGCCCTTTGTCTTTGCCTGGACCTCTGAGAAGAGGTGGCAGCACCTATTTTGACCTTGTGGGTCATACCTATAAGCCAGTTGGCCACCCATCTGACTAGATAGGGATTAACACCAAGTTGTGTTAGCTTTTCGATGATGCCCAAGTGGGGGATTGTGTCAAAGGCCTTGGCCAGGTCAAGGTAAGCTGTATGTACATGAGCAAAGACTAATACTTTTAAAAAGCTGAAAAATACTGAGCTATATAACTTCAAGTTTGTTTACAACAGCTCATACCTGAATTATCACAACATATTTTCTTTAGGTTTAAGGGTAATTAAAAGTTATTAAAGTGAATATGGAAACACCCCTTTAGTAGAGATGATGATGGTATTTATTCCCATCAGGGGAAACAAATTATTCATTTTAACTTCTGGATGATGCTGAACTATACATACTTAAGACAGCATGTCTGGAAGTCTGCAAAAGTACTTTTCTTAAGAATTGGGGTTAATTAAAGCCTATTAAAGTGAAGATGGAAACAACCCCCTCCATAGGGATGATCACACAACATATTTATTTTATGTTATTTATTTATTTATGTTTTATTAACGGGATCGAGTCCCATTTTCATCGGTGGCCCATGGGGAAAAGCTTGACAAAGACACCCAGTACATATGACTAAATATATAGTATATAGTTACAACTAAACCTGTACAAGTCAAATGGCAAATAATAAGGATACATTATACAAAGTTAATATAGCAGTGCAATAATAGACTGTGACTAACAATGCTTTAAGTATAACATATTACAACAAAAATAAAATCTGTTTATGCTATGTATTTAGCACACTTGTTACAGACTTGGTCAGCTTTGGTCATTTTATCTCCCGTAATTTTGTTTTTGTTATATTCTTGTTTGTCACTGTACAGGGTGGTGGTATGCTTAACTTTGGTGATGGGGTGAGGAAGGACTTTATCCTACAGATATTTCCTAGTATCTGTCTGTCTCTTCTCACATTTTCTGTGTCCTTTTATTTAAGGGGCAGAGTAGTATCCAGAACATCCTCCAGATATTGTATTTATTATGTACAAATAATCTTGCCCCCCTTTCCTTGTACAAAAGGTAATATTAGATGAGAAAGGAGTCTAACAGTGGCTGCTACAATAAGAATAGACTGGCTTTTGTTCAGGTTTAATAAGGGGTGTTTTCCTGTTTTTAGGCCATCAGGGAAAATGTTTTTGAGGCCAAAGAATTAGAGTTTACTCTGCAGAGTGGAGTTGTGGAATCAATATATTGGACAACAATGATACTGTTGCACTGTTTAGGCAGAAACTTCACACATATGCTGAAATTAGGGGTCATAAGACAGATTCAACGCTATCCTTTTGTTCCTGTGTGTCCAGAGGAGTGCCTGTATTCCCACTTGCCTGCCTGCTTTTTCTCTAGGTTCAAATTACTGTAGTTCACACTGACTGTTGTAAAGCACGATTCTTGAGTGGCTAATGGTTTCAGATGCCTTTTGATAAATAAGGAAAAAATGCTGATACCTAATTTTTTTTTTGCACTCTCCCACCACCACCATTTCATACCACTGCTATCCACACCTGTTGTTCTTGCTAAATGTCCCCAGTAATACCTCTCGGTGCTGGGATCTACTCAGCTGCAGGACTTTTGAGAAGATGACATACAAACTCATAGTACCTCTTGCCTGTTGTTAAGGCTATTTCTGACATAGTCTGTAACAGTAGGAAGTGCTGTATTCACAGAGAAACCTTTTTAACACTATGTTATGAAACTCGTAAACCATTAAGTTGTGTGTGAGCAATCCTTGCTACAATCTTAGCCAACAGGTTTAGGATTACAATAGATCTACACCTGCTGGGCACGGCTGACAGTTCTTTTCTTGTGCAGAGGAACTATATGAACTTCTTTCCACCAGTTAAAGGCTAACCCTTGATGCTAACTTATGATTATCAGTATTAACATTGAAACATCTATAAAAAACGTTTCCAGATTCTACTGATCTGTTGCCTCATTTTTAATGAGGAGCTATCTTAACTGGAATATACCTACTTCTTTTAACTGAAGGTGGTATTCCATATACTGATCATGACTAAAAGATAAGAAAGCTGAGCAGTTCAGAATACCTGGTGCTGCATCCTCAAAATAAAGTTTTAAACTTATAAGCAGTTCTGGAATCTTCTGTTCTAGGGCACTAGGAGGAAGGGAAAGAAAGGAAAGATAATGTAGCTTATTTCTACTGTTTCTGTTGTGGGCACCAAGCTCTTCTGTTTACTAATCAAATAACATTTTTGTATTCTTTTAATGATAATTTATAAGCATTTATAAGTCATCTGTACTGGGAGAAAGTTTCTTGGAATTTGTTAGCTATAGATTTTGCCCAACCCTCATCTCTCGCTCTCACTCTGGATTTGTGTGTGTGTGTGTGTGTGTGTGTGTGTGTGTGTGTGTGTTTGTGTGTGTGTGTGTGTGTGTGTGTGTGTGTGTGTGTGTGTGTGTGTGTGTGTGTGTGTGTGTGTGTGAATATATATATATATATATATATATATATATATATATATACACATATATACATACATAGATGCTTCTAGTTTGCTTGAAATCCAGGGTTTGAAGGCATGTTTTACCTTGAAGTCTTTTAAGGGTACAAATGTAATCTATCATTTGTCACACCATACCGGCAGAGTAAACTCACTACTTCATCCATAGCATTTGGTCTAAAATATGTCTGTTTGTGTTTAGGATTATTTGCGTGATAAAGTCTCAATCTAATCTTTTCTTTCTTCTGATCAGAAAGCATCAGTGTCTGGGTATGATGATTTTATCTTGTATTACAGAGTCACAGACAAAATCAGTTAATATTCTGATTGAGCAGAAGTTCCCCGTCTGGTAATCTAATGTGATTTTACTGCAAGTTGTTGTATGAGATCTTGTAGATAATGATGCCAATTAGCTAAGACTTAGCAAGTATATCAAATCCTAACAGGATGAGTTTTCTAAGTTCAGGCAGTCAAGACTGAAATATCCCATTCAGAAAGAAAAAAGCATTCTGACAAAGCACTGTAGGCCTACATTTGAATATTCCTAGCCAGTGACTGCAAACAAAAGCAAACCTTCATTTTAAAAATGTGAGAAAAGTCAACGGTGCTGGAGCAGAGAAGTAAGATGCAAGCAGTAAACTGTACAAAGTTACTTAATGAACTAAGGCATTCAGTTTTGTTCAAGGATTACATTGTTACTGGTTCTAGAGTTATTTTAAGATGCTATAGATAAAGTGACAATTAATAACCCAAATAAGAATGTCCCAAAAATTCAAATCACACAGGCATACAACATACTCTGGATAACACAGCCACCTGGCCCAGGCAGACTGTCTAATTTATTACCAAACAGATAGCTAAGGTCTTGTCAGGACCTTGAACCAGTATTTATAGAAGATCAAACATAACAGAAAGGTTACAGGTGACTGAAAGCACACAGTATGTCCCTTTAAAACAGGGTAAAAGGATAATAGAAATTATAATCCAGTTATTGTGATCTCAAATTCATTTTAAATGCAGGCATATTTTATTAAAGGAACATTTGAGATTAGATCAAAGGTTTAAATATTTCTGCCACAGAATGCACATTTAAAAATGTTTGCTCTTTGTCAGTGATGGACTACAGTTTTTAAAGTGATTGATGCAGATATGATCATGGGTTACCCAAGGATATAAATTCCCTAATATTTTCAAAAGTGCTTTAATAAATTCCACCATACTCATTGACAAGATATTCATTGCTGGATCTCTTTCAGTTTTAGTTCAATGATTTTATGGATAAATAATAACTTTGTGTCAGAATTTGCCATATTATTTTTTTTATTTTTATTTTTTATTTCTATGGGTAGAATAGTTCCAACACACCATTCAACCCAGCCCACCTCACTTCCTAAATAAAATATAATTAATTTATTACAAAATTTCAATATGCTTTTCTATACATTTAGGGTGTAGTATTTAATAATGAATAAAGTTATCACCATAAAATAAAAATCAACTGGCTGCATGTATTATATAAAGTAAGAAAGTGCAGGCATTATACCTGTCCATCTTTAAATATTACTAAGGTGACATACCCACTGCACTTTTTTCTGTTTGTTTGTTAATCAGATAAACCCATGATGCACAAATGCCAAACTTTTTTTTCAGGGTCGTTCTAATAGCAATTACTGGTTAAATGAGGTTCATACTCATACTGATTGTAAGTAGATGTTTAAGGAATCAAATCCAAGGCTGCAGGATAAAGCCTATTGTGTACCAGATCTGGTTGCTTTGTTTGCCGGACTGAGATAACTTAAACTAATCATTAACAGGGCTAAAAAATTAGGGATCACCCTCATTATTGATTGTTTAGTATTTTCATAGTGCAAGCGGAAAAGATTTTTAATCATTTGGGTCGCAGACTGTGATATAAACTGGGACTTGTCTGATTTGATTTTCTTCTCATAAGATATAGTTACCATTACCTTCTACATACTGTTGTTCTGTAAGTATTTAACCTAAAACACCATCATGGTACCCCACTTGGAGGTTACATAACCTGCATATTATTATTCCTTTTAACCTTGTAAAACATAACCAGGGTAATCAGGTGAAGTACGCCAAACAGCAGATGAACGCAGAGACAGTCCCCATACACAAATCCAGTTTATTGAGTGCTTTCGTCCCAGGTCAATACTGAAACTTCATCAGAATAACAACCCATTAATTCTTGCCCTTAAAATACAGCTTCCAATTAAACAATTAAGTTTTTTTTTAAAAAAAAGCCATTCCAAACTAATTCACTTATTAATCAAATTGTGCCAACAAAAAATATAGGTGCATAAATATGCTTAAAGAACATACATACATAAAAAACATTTGAGAATTATCTTGTCAAAGCAAAAATTTATTTTTACCCCTAGATTCACTGATCAATGGATTTTCTATCTTCGTTACCTTGACAATATTTTTATTCTTTGGAAGGATAATACACTGGAGGAGAAAGATCTGGCCGAGTACCTGAATGATTTAGGTTCATTTTGAAGTTTACTAGTAATAATTCTGAATCAAGTATTGACTATTTAGATGTTACCATTTCTAAGGATATTGAACACTCAACTTTTGCTTCTGCTATTTATAGAAAAGATACCTTTTCTAACATTTACTTAGATTTTCACAGCCATCATCTGGGGTTTACAAAAAAGAACATTCTTAAAGGCCAATTGGTTAGAGTGGCCAGAATGTGTTCCAGTTGGGACACCTTTAGGAATGAGGTGTTCCTTATTGTTGACATGTTTCTGGATAGGGGGTACCCCAGAGATTTTATTCTACGACCAGTCAAGGAAGTTAGTTTTTCTTGGGGGACAAAAATTTAAACCCATACTTGGAATTGGTCACGATCAATTTCAGTTCAAGAAGAAGAATGATAAGAACAAATATGATGAGAATATGATCATTGAATATGGTGATTGGACCAAAGAAGTACAAAATATTTTGAAGAAATATTGGGTGCTATTTAACTCCAATGAAGACCATATGAAAATTTTAGTGAATGTTCCCAAATTTGTGTTAAAAATGGGTAAAAGTCTTAAATTCTTGTTTGAACATGACCTGGCTACAATTAGGATGAGTGAAAAAGGCACGATGAAATGTGGCTGCTGTTCACAGTGTAGATTTATTCTTGAAGGGGTGAGTGTAAACTTACCCAATATTAATCAACATATTAGGTTGAAGCATGGGAATTGTTCAAACAAGGGAATAGTTTGCCTAGCAATTTGTGAAGTTTGTTCCCACTATTATGTAGGAAAGAGGGTGTTCAGAAGACGAATTTACGAACATAATTAAGCTATTTCTCAACGTAATGAAAACAATGCATTGTACAGACATTCAAGGGCTTGTGAAGGTTTTACAAAATTTAAAATTGGAATCCTTGAGGTAGTATCAAAAAGTACGAGAGGTGGGTGGTGGGAACTTAAAATTGAGAGAAGTGAGCTTAAATGGCAAATCTTATTAAATGGTATGAATGAACCTGGTATTAATGATATGGTCTCACTGTTGCCTATATAAAACTAGAGCTTTGACAAGATAATTCTCAAATTTTTTTTTATGTATGTATGTTCCTTAAGCATATTTATACACCTATATATTTTTTTGTTGGCACAATTTGATTAATACGTGAATTAGTTTGGAATGGCTTTTTTAAAAAAAAAATAATTGTTTAATTGGAATCTGTATTTTAAAGGCAAGAATTAATGGGTTATTATTCTGATGAAGTTTCAGTATTTCCCTGAGATGAAAGTGCTCAATAAACTGGATTTGTGTAGTATGGAGACTGCCTCTGCATTCATCTGGTGGTTGGCATACCTCACCTGAATACCCTGGTTATGTTTTACAAGTTTTGATTTTTGATGGTAATTTCACCTTGTTTTTATTCAATTCTTTTTAACCTGTAACTGAGTCATATGCGTTGCTGAAATTTAGTTGAGCTACATTCAAACTCGGTCCTTTATTTAATTTAATGTTAATGATCTCTGTTCTTTCCCTGGCACAGAGAGTCTGTAAGATGCCAATTGTCCCTGCTGCAACTAGATTGCTATACCAATGACAGATGACTCAGTCATGGACTACTTCTGAAATGGAAGCTGCATGACTGCTACAGGCTTCATGTTATACCTGGAGTGCCAGAGAAACCAATGGAGTGATCTCTGAAGTGAAGCATTCTGGGGCATATTGAATTCCAGGCCTTGTAGAATCTAAGACATGAGTACACTAGGGGAGGATAGCTACAGTAGATTAAAGAAAGAGACATTGGGAAGGATAAGAAATACACACACAGTAAAGTACAATTTCCCTTAAGCGCACACAGAGATCACAGTCAGTATGGGGCTGGTTTCTCTCTTTCTCTCCAGATCCCCAATAAGACTCCCCACTGGCACAGCTATAGAGTGGGGTCCTTAGCCAGAGTCCCAAGCCAAGTCCTTCTAGTACTCTCTCTGTGGAACCAGTGCTTTGTGTCCCTGCCCAAGTAACTGACACACACACACACACACACACACACACACACACACACACACACACACGCACGCACGCACGCACACACACACACACACACACACACACACACACACACACACACACACACACACACACACACACACACACACACACACACTTTGAGATATGATTTATATACAACCACACAGACACTCCTGGGGAAGGCTACAGGTTGACTAGCTGTGTCCCTTCTGTCCAGGCTATAAGGTAGTAATCACTGCAACCAGGACCCTTACTTATCACCTACTCTAAGGCCCTTACCGAAGGGTGTCCAATTATTACTGTGCAATATTATTATCCAAATAGTAAGTGTGACCCAGGGCTAAAACTATTAGAGTGGCTTGGACAGTATCACTAGATATGTGCAATGTACTCTAGAGCTTAAATTATCTCTACATAAAACAGCCATATTTGAAAGGTTTAAAAATATTTAATAATAAATAATAAAAAAACGACAATTTTTACTACATAGTGCTAGTCAAGAGTTCAGAGATCACATGGAAATGCTTAAAATAATACAGTAGAATAGTTCTGACATCAATACAGAAAACAGCCAGACTAAACTTACTATTTTCTATCTATAAGAGCAATCACAGTTCTAAATAAACTTACATATATAGCAAAAGCAGAGTACTGGTGAGTTGTCAGCTTTAGACAAAATCCAAAATGCTCTCTCTCTCTGTCTCTGAGAAAGTCCTTTAAATTGATAATACATCCTGCTGACTCATTTTAGATTACATCATTCAATTTTCTGGTTTCCCAGGCTAACAGAAACTCTACATTAACATTTCTTAGTAAGCTTGCACCTGTCCAGGAAACCACAGTAATTAAAGACATTATATATGTAAAATCTAGCAAATAACTCTGGTCTCTAAACAATAAAAAGAGTCTGCTGGTTCAGACACCACAGCTCCAAGTTTGAGATCAGTCATACAAGGCTTGACTTATCAGCTTTCTTCCAGCAGAGTGCACTGTTGTTACATTTTTGACGTTCAGCATTTAACACAATTTTTTTTCCATTTAAGAGAACAAGCCTGTGGCTTATATTAATATTTACAAATGACAGAATTATCTACAAAATTCTGTCTACCTACGCTGGCAGCCTTCACATATCTTCACAACTTAATATACTGAATTAGAGGAATATTCTACCCTTTAATATTGTTAAGTATGTCTGTCAGTTATTGTAGAAGGTTAAAGCTTTGAGTTATAACTGAGCTCCTTTCCATAGTCAGTGGTACATAGTTTAATTTCTTCCACCTTCTTTTACTAAGAACATGTTTTTCAATCACTGACAGATTAGACAAATGCCGTTTCTGTGAAAATATTATTCAATAAACACTTTCCTTTATAGTGGACTCCTCTCATTTCTCCACTGATCTCTGGCCTAGAGTAGGAATATTTAAATTTGTGGTTGTGGAGGGGGGGGGTCTCTTCACATGGGATGGTGTAGGGAGGCTTGCTCCTCTTCACAAAAGGAATTTCTCTGTGGCTAGCTGAAAGTGATTTCAGTGAAATATTTTTGTAAGATTTAGATTGTCTGTTTGCCTGTTTAAGTGGCTTCAGCATTCTAACTCCCTTATCTTCCAATCTTCTCACTTCCCTCTTCCTTATCTAACCACTGCCCTCTTGAATGCATCCATGGATTCCTTCTCTACAGCACATTCTGGCAGATTATTCCATTGGACTGCCCTCTCAATGAAGAAATGCTTTTGCAGATCTAAGAAGTAATTGGTTCCTACAATCTGCTATTTGTGCCTCTCATTTCCCTTCTGTTCTTCCCGTCCAGGACAACCCCTCCATATCTTCTTCACATAAACTTGTGTACCCATATTATGTTTCACCTGTCTCATCTGGTCTGAAGTAAGAAAAAGTATAACTCTTCTAGCCTCTGGTCATATAATTCTTTCCTCCATACCAAACTCTTTTATTCCATCCCACACACTAGATACTTTCCAGTGGTCTGATATCTCTAGATACTTTCCAGCGGTCTGATATCTCTGAACTTGTATGACCTCCTGTGCTCCATGCAATACTCAAGGTATAAAATGACCAGGGTCTGGTATAGGATAAGTATCACCTCTTTCTTACTGGAGTTTATCGCCTGAAGATACAAACAAGTAATCTGATTTCTGCTGCATCTTCTCCCTCACATACTGCTCCTGGTGTCCATTTCAGCTGAGATTGACACCCCTAGATCCTTTTCTAGCTTTGCTGCCATCAACTGTTCTCCTCCACTGATATGTCACATTAAGGCTACTGTGGCCCAGGTGCCATATTTTGACTTGTTTCTATTTTATACTGACTGACACTTTTCCTCGCATTTGGTCAACCTTTGCAAATCCTTTCCTAGACTCTTCCCCCTCCCCCACTGCTATGCCTAATTTTATATCATCAGCAAAGAGGATAATCCTGTCTTCTAGTCCTTTAGATATGATTGATACAAACACACTTAAGAGAAGCAAACCTATAACTGACCCCAAAATACTCCACTAGTAATTTTCTTTATTCCTGAAGCTGTCCCTCTTACCAAAACTGTCTGTGTCCTACCATTTTGCCATGCAGCAATCCAATTCTTTAGTCTTGAACATATCCCTGCCCCTCCAGTTTTTCTAGCAGCCTCTTCAGTGGGATTGAGTCAAAGGCCTTGCAGAAGTCCAAAGAGACTACATCTACTGGAACTACATTCTCAAATTCTCCTGTAAGCCAATTATTAAACTGGATTAGACTTGACAGCTCCTTCTGATCATTAACCTTTGTTGGTTACTGTCCTGGTACATATTGCCATCTATGAAAGCAATCAACACCATTACTTCATGTTTCTCTCCACAACTTTCCCTGCCACTGCTCTTAGACTGAGAGACATGCTGTTCACTAGATTTTGCCTACTTCCTCTCCCTTTGTACAAGGGCATTGCAGTTGTTGTCTTTGAGTATTCAGGCACTTTTACAATGGCTAGTCATCTACTGAAATTGTCTATCAGGGAACCTGCTAGCACACTGATCAGATTGTTGAGAATCCTGGGACCCAGTCCATCTGAACCCTATGCTCTATCATCCCTAAAGGAATCCAGTTGCCTTTCAGCCTCCACTGTGCCCCCCATTCTGAGAATGGAACCCTCCCTTTGCTGAAGTATTCATTTAGTATCTCCTGATTTTCCCAGTCTTCCATGATCTTTTTTCTATCTTTGTTTAACCTAGCCAGGTCTACCCTTCCTTTCTTCTTTTTGCTTAAACAATCATTTGTTCTTCCTTTTCTGTAGTTCTTTTATTAACTCCCTTTCACTTTGGATCTTTGCTCCTTTCATCTCCTTTGTTTTGCATCTGGCTGAATCCTTATTACTGTGCTCCCTTCACCTATTTTATGCATTGCTTTATGTCATAATCACTAGCTTCACCTTCCTATTTAGCTATCCTGGCCTTCTATGCTTTTTTTACTATTTGTTTATTTTTTGTGCCTCTAGCCTTTGTCCATAACCCTGAGTACTGTTTCCAAAGATATAATTTAGGGCCTAGGAACCTTTCAGTACATTTCAATTTCTTTATTTACATTTTCCTTTCCCTGTATCATGAAAATCCCACCATCGTTTTATTTCTTTAGTTAACACCAGACTTCTCAACTATCTCTATTTTACAAGACCATTTCTATTTTCAGTCCTGATTTACTCCTGTACAGGGTGCTCCTATTTTCAGATGTATGCACCTATTTTAAAGCTTGATTTACCCTTCACACAATTTTTGAAATTTCCATCATCACAAGGGATTTTTGAAGCTGTCTAGTATGCAGAAAACCACACTACATGACAAACACACTAGTGGCAATAATGATTTAAAGGAAGATGACACATATCTTACACCTCCCTTTTTCAGAAGCAAAAAATAATTAACACTGTGGTAGACTTTTGCAATACAATTCATTAAGATATATTGATTTTACAATGTCTGTTTGATAATGTGCTTATATTTTTCCATCTTTTTTGTCACGCACTGTTTTTAATAGTGCTTCTGAGTAGAATTCCACATTCCTTCCAGTTGCCAAGTGGCTCACTGACAGAACCCATACTGTAAAAGTTGCAGACTCCAAATCTGACCTCAAAGCAGTGACAAGTGGAGTACCACAGGGTTCCGTCCTGGGACCTCTCCTGTTTGGTATCTACTTCTCTGAAGTACAGGCTAACACAGAAGGTCTCTGGTTAATGAAGTTCACAGATGACTGCAAACTAGGAGCCATAGTCAAGTCCCCAAATGATGTGGACATCCTACAGAAGAGCCTCGCTGAGACAGATGCCTGGTGTCAGAGCCATGGCCTCAAGCTCAATGCCAAAAAGTGCAGTGTCATCTCCTTTGGTAAAAACTCTGTACCCATGAACTACCACATAGGCAGCAATCTACTTAACAGTGAATGTGTGATAAGAGACCTTGGAACCCAGGTAGACAGTAGTCTCTCCTTCATCATAAAAGGGTTCTCATCCAGGAAAAAAGAGGTCATTGTTCCCCTCTACTCAACACTCATTAGACCCATTATAGAGTACAATGCCCCTTTTGGAATGTATCTCACAAGACATCTGCAGCAGCTGGAAAGGCCACAGAAGTACCTCACAAAGACCTCACAAAGAGGTTTACTGGCCTCAAACAAATGCCCTCACTGACCGTCTCAAAAAACTCCAGCTTTACTTCATAGCATATCGCCTACTCCAAGGTGATCTCTGCCTAACATATAAAGCTATGTCAAACCCAGAGCTGTTGTACATGCTACACCTAAAGAAATCCCAATCCCTCCGAGCTACACGCTCCGGGGACCTAAACCTTGTCACCACAATAAACAGGGCATGCTGGAGGGATAGATTCCTGTCCCAGAGACTTCCCATACTCTGAAACATGCTACCCATCTATGTCAAGCAAAGTTCTTCATTAGCACTCTTCAAGAAAAATCTTGATGAGTGGATGGGAAATAGGAAATACACCCCGGGGATCACTTCTGTGTCTCTGCTCAACAGTGGCACAGGAAAATAACTTTCTTGGGTGGCGTAAGCTGGCTTGGCTTACGTAGGCCCTTGGGCCAATAGCCTAGTTCCTACCTATGAACCTAAAAATTTCAGCACATGCGAAAAACATAGAAGATACACAGATAAATATAACGGAAAAGTACAAAATAAGCAATTTATTGATGACTCAAAAAAGTTTTATAGAGAACTGGAAAACAAGGTAAAAGGAATTGAAATACTGCCAAAAAAAGAGGAATAGATACATTTTGGAAAAGTATCTATGAAGATCCTGTAGAACATAACAAAGATGCTAACTGGATAAAAGAAGTAAAAGAAAGAATAAGAAGTTTAAAGGTGCAGGATATGAAATGGGATGAAGCAACAGCCAGAGAGATTGAAATAAAGTTAAGAAAAGCCTCTAACTGGAAAACCCCAGGCCCAGATGCAGCACCTAACTTTTGGTTAAAAGTATTAACATCTTTGCACAAAGATTTAGCCATGAGTACGAACTATTTATATGTGCACCCCGAACAGACACCAACCTGGCTAACAACATGCAAAACAATGCTCCTACTTAAGAGTGAACCTGCAAGATACCCTAAAAATTATAGACTAATAACTTGCCTTCCAACAACGTATGAACTATACACAGGAATTGATGCTGACAAAG
The DNA here is from genome assembly GCF_019279795.1 of Protopterus annectens. Classification (NCBI taxonomy): domain Eukaryota; kingdom Metazoa; phylum Chordata; order Ceratodontiformes; family Protopteridae; genus Protopterus; species Protopterus annectens. The sequence continues at coordinate 306,807,687 of NC_056747.1, read as the reverse complement.
TTTACAGTCATTTAGAAGAAAACTCAATTATGGAGTAGAACAAAAGGGCAATAAAAGAAAGTCATATGGAACAAGGATCATTTGTTGTTAAATAAAGTCATATGGGAGAACTGTAAAAAGGGGAAGAATTTAAGTATGGCATGGACTGACTATAAAAAAGTATTTGATAGTATCCCACATTCATGGATAAAAGAGTGCTTAAAAAGGGATTTGTATCAGAAGAGCGAACACTTAAAATAACGAATGCTCTTCTGTCGAACTGAAAACAATGAAAGCTGACAATGTTGAAAGCACGGAACAGAGATTTTTTTTCCCAGGGAAAAAAATCGCTGGGCCGTTCTCGCGACTTTGCTGTTTTCTCCACGGTGGTGCGATCTTGGAGTTGGTATATTTAAGTTGGGGGTTGTGGGGGGCACATCCCCCCCAACATTGGGGGTGTGGGGTGAAGCCCCCCACTTTATTTTGTTTGTACATTTTATTTATTTATTTTTTTTGATCAGCAAATTTTTTCCCTGTGTGTTCGACATTGTCAGCTTTTGTTTTTTTTAGTTCGACAGAAGAGCGTTCGCTCTTCTGATATAGACCCTTAAAAATGTGTAAGATATACCCTACACTGATTGACTACATTAGAGTGACCATGAAACAGTGGTGGACTACTTTGCAATTAAGCCATGATAAAGGACAGATTATTATACCAGGGATAAAAATTCAAAGGGGGATATTCCAGGGTAACTCTCTGTAACCGTTGCTATTCTGCCTTGCCATTAACCCATTAAGCTGTTTACTTAACAGCTTAGGCCATGGCTACAATTTGGCTCCTAGAAAATAACAAAGTGTAAAGACTTTTCATTTTCTCTTTGTCAATGATTTAAAACTATATAGCTCATCAGACGAGGAACTGAAACCACAGCTGCAAGTTGTCAAAACTTTTTCAAATGATATAAGAATGTCATTTAGTCTTGATAAGTGTGAAAGCAGGAAAACTGCAGCACCCGGAAAACATCAGTTTGGGACAAGAATGTGATATAAAAGAACTTGAGCAAGAGGGAGTGTATAAATATTTGGGAATTGATGAAGGATCAACAATAAAGCATGAACAAATGCGAATAAAACTTAGTAAGGAATATCTGAGAAGACTTAAATTAATTCTGATAACAGTGTTGACATCTAGGAACAAAATCCAAGCTATAAACCAATTTGCTCTTTCTTTCCTAACTTACAGTTTTGGAGTGAGTGACTGGCCCCAAAGTGTGTTGGATAGATTAGATAGGAAAACAAGAAGGATGCTTCATGCTCACCAAATGATTTATAAAAATCAGTGCATACCATGATTATATATTCCCCATTCTGAAGGAGAGATGGACCTCCTTGCAATTGATTACATTTATAGATCTGCAATTGTGGGACTCCACACATATCTGCTGACCTCACAAGACCCAAACGTAATGAAAGTTTTTAAAATATGAGGAGAATTAATCTAAGATGACTTCTCTGCTTAATTTAGCAGAAGCATATCAGCATCAAGCAGGAATGAAAATCAAAACAGAAGCAGATAAAAATCAGGCAGCAGCTGAATATGCCAAAAAATAAAAGAAAGAATATAAGGTGAAGGACCAGATGAGAAGGCAAGAAATGTGGAAAAAGCATAAATATAGTTCCAAGTGTAGAAAACTTCTGGAAGAACCTTATGTTGATCAAGAATGAATGCAGGAATGGGTAAGGAGAGGGGAATTCAAATCAATAGATGAAAGTTTAATATTGGCAGCCCAAGATAGTAGGCGAACATGCTGGTTAACAAAGTCCATTGAACATGTGGGAGAAACAAACAAATATAGGTTTTGTAAAACCGAATTGGAAACAGTCGCACACCTTGTTGCTGGTTGTGATATACTAATGGCAGAAGGACTGTATACTGAAAGGCATAATAATGTGGCAAGACTGTTGCACTGGGGATTGTGCAAACATTATGGTATTGAAGTGGCTGGAAAACACTGGAAACATGAGCCACAAAGCATCATAGAAAATGATGAAGTTTATATCACATGGGGTCACCCATTACAAACAGTTCAAAAGATAGATGCTAGAAAACCGGATATAGTGGTCCAAGAAAAGAAGACAAAAGTAGCATTGATCATAGACTACAGTGTCTTGTGTAAAGAGAGACACGAAGTCATAAAATATCAGGATCTGCAGGCAGAATCGAGGGCAATGTGGAAGAAAGATACCCATACGGTTCCGATAGTAGTTGGAGCAACGGGTCTTATAAAAAGAATCTACAATCCTATTTAGATATGGTACCAATCCATGTAACCCCATACGAATTGCAGAAGTTGTCATTACTGGGCACACTGCGAGTGCTGCGATGAGCATTTTTGGCTGACATCAAAGATTGAAACAATACTAATTTCATGAACTTTAATTGTACTTTGACTTAGGAATGGGGTCCATTCCTGTCATAGTATTAGAAACCGAAAAGATTTGGAGAAATTAAAAAACAGTAGTAGAAGCACTGTGTACTGAAAGGCTTAATAATGTGGCAAGACTGTTGCCCTGAGGATTGTGTAAACATTATGGCACTGAAGTAGCAGAAAAAGCACTGGAAAGCATCAAGCACAAAGCATCATGGGAAATGATGAAGTCTGCATCACATGGGATCACCCGTTATCAACAGTTCAAAAGATACATGGGAGAAAACCAGATATAGTGGTCCATGAAAAGAAGACAAAAGTAGCATTGATCACTGAAATCGCTACACCCAGTGACTACAGTGTCCTATGTACAGACAGACACAAAGTCATCAGGATTTGCAGACAGGAACAAGAACAATGTGGAAGAAAGATACACAGACAGTTCCAATAATACTAGGAGCAACAGGTCTTATAAAAAAGAATCTGCAGTCGTATTTAGATACGCTACCAATACATGTAACTCCATACGAATTGCAGGAGTCATTGCTGGGCACATTACGGGTGCTGTGAAGAGCACTTCTGGCTGATATCAAAGATTAAAACAATACTAATTTCATGAACTTTAATCATACTTTGACTTAGGAATGAGGTCCATTCCTGTCATGATATTAGAAACCCAAATGGAGAAATTAAAAGAGTGAGTGGATGAAAGTGTTCTAAGAACTAAGCCAACTTGAGAATGGATAAAGGAGATTCTGCCGATAGATATGACTGCAATTAGAGATACAGAGAATAGACAAAAGGTGCTAGAATTTACTGGAGAAAACTGGCAAAAGAACCAAGGTATTGGGAGCAAATAACTAGAGAGAGAAAGGTAATAGAATGGGAAGAGACCAAGAAGACATTTGGACTGCAGACTAGAGACTGCCCTCCCCATCAGGGACTGATATCAGAGTATAGAAAAAGAGAAAAGAATAGAGGAATACTAAGTGAAAGACCTGCCCTGGTAGAATTTTTAGTTGAATCTTGAACAGAGGCTGCTGTTAAAAAGAGATAATTAGTAGGGAATATAAATATTGCATGATAACTATAGGAATCATTCAGAGGAGATTAGAAAAGGTTGAGGACAGAGACTGAATAAGCAAGTCACAATGAAAAAATGGGAGAAATAATGTATTGATTGCAAATACACAATAAAGTCTAGAAGATTTAGGATTTTTGCTTGTAAGTGTTTGAATAGGTATTTTCATACTCCAAACAGATTCCAAAGAATTTTTCCTCAGGTAGATGGTAAATGTTGGAGGTATAATGGATAAGAAAGCGTTAACTGGGAACATATGTTTTAAGAATGTATTGCTTGGTAGCATACCTCTGAACTTATTGGTATAAGAAATCTGGACAAAGCCTAAAATAATGGGGGACAAAGGTCCAAACATAGGGAAAGATGTTAAATATTAGTCTTAAAAACTTAGAACGTTGTTAGAATGAGACAAATTGTGTTAGCATGTATTTTCTGAAGGATATTACGTCTCAAATCCAGATGTATGCCATTATGTAGTGACTTCAATCCTCAGTGATTTGCCAGAAAACCATACATTTTATGAGGAACAGACAAAACATATAAGGCAAAATCTGGGCATTCTCAAAAATTCTGGTCAGCTGAGATGTATGGTTGGCAGAATTTAAAAATTCCCTACAGGGTACTCTATCAGAAATATTAGGTGAGCATATGGGTGTAATTAAGGAAATTATTTTTTTTGAGCTGGGATATAGTAAGGCCTCATTAGTTTAATTCTGCTGTCTACCAAAACACAATTACTAGAAAATGGAAATCAAACTCTAAACTTACTATATTTGAAGTAGTGAATATTGTAACAGAGATAAAAGAACTGGAACTGAGATCTTTAGAAAAGGGTAGGAGCAACATACATAGAAAAAAAGGAAATTATGGGAACAATAAATGCAGAATAATATTTTTAGAGGAGGAGTGAGGTTTAAGGGCAGGCAGGAATTGAGCATTTTATGTAATGTTGGACTGATAACTGCATTAAAAAATATATGTGATGTATAATGTCTGTAACTGTGAGCATGTTCTTTTATATAGATGTATGTCTGTCTATGTCTTAAGTGATAATTCAATAAATGTGTTAAAAAAACTGAGAGGAATGCTAATGAGAGGTGCTGCTAACAATTTTACAAGTTATTAAATTAAGTTTGATATAATTTTCACACTTTCTTGCTAAGGTAGGTCAGGCCCTTGGGGCACATTTTCTGTCTGCCTTGCTCACAGCACTTTTTCATTGAATTCTTGCTGCTGACTGTGAACCTGCACCAGGTGTTGCCCTGATTGAACCACCTGTTACCTCCAATTGTAGAATAACTTTCCTAGTGTAATGTATATAGAACAGCTGTTACAGGAGCTTCCCTTCCCATGACTTCCATGGAAAATGGGCTTGACTCAGTGAATAGCCCAGATACTAAAAGGAAATAAACACATAAACAAGTGGAATCATTTTATGAATATCTCATCCCTCAAATTCACACCTGTTTCATGGTAATCTTGTGCTTCTGAATACAAACCTATTTTATACTGTCTCTATTTTATACTGTCTCTACTTGTTTCTCACTGAAATACAGAATTAATTTCTGTTTTGTCCGCTTATTCTTTTACTAGGCCTCAGACATTTCCCATCACTCCTTGTACCTTTGAAAAGCAGCCCACAGGATGAATATTCTGAGTAGAGAGACCTTAGAGTACCTGTTTTAAAACAGAAAGTTTTTTTTTTAATCCCCTAGAACCCTGTCTAATCCTGGAGAGTTTATTTTATTTTTCAGGGTCTTGAAGCAATTTGCAGATCAAGCGATAATGGTAAACATTATACCATCCCAGGAATCATGGCTTAGTGATGTCAGCAACTCTCAAGCATTTGTTGTCTTCATTGTGTGACATTTCTAATTCTTTGCTCAGCCTTTTCAGCATCTTGTCACTGTTACATTTTTGGCTATAGGCTTAAAAAACTATGTAATATACTCTGTTTATTGCATTATGACTCTATACATAGTATTTTTCTTAGAATTATTTTTTTCAGTATCTCACAGCTACTATGGGATGTTTTGTTTATCTGTCTTATACTTTCCTTTTTGTATGTGTGCAGTCTAATCTCCAGTGTCTTCTATGGAACTAGGAACACTAAGGTTAGGCAAAATTAATAAAAATATTATTGTGTTTCATACAGTATGAATCTCCGTTGTGGAGATTTCCTGTGACAGTGACTAACCCCATAACTGTAAATAGAGTATCTGAACCCTTTAACTGTGACATTACAGTAATTTCTATAGTAACTGCTGGTGGAATCACAAGCTAGGGAACAGATTAATTGACTCTTTTAGCCAGGCTACAAGTGTCAAGAGAAAACAAACTAGAGAGTGAAAACTACATGGGTTTGGGAATAAGATATGACTAAGACAATCACGTTGGTAGCAGTTACTTTGTTTTTTAAAGGTATTTATAGAAGTATTGCTGATGATAAATGGGAGGCTTCTTTCCAAGGTTAAACAAACAAATTGGTGGTGCAGCAGTAGCATTGTCACTTCACAGCAAGAGGTTCTCTGGTTCAATTCTCGGCTGGAGTGCCTTCTGTGCGGAGTCTGCATGTCCTCCCTGCATTCATGTGTGTTTCCTCTGGATGCTCCAGTTTCCTCCCACGTTACAAAGACATGCATGTGGAGCATTTCTCCCCAGGCCTCCGGTGAAAATTGGCTTCATTCCAAGTTGGAATAAAAAAAATATATAAAAAAATAATAGATGATGAAAATATTGCCACACTCAGGATTTCCTTGATTTATCATCCTTTTCTGTTTCATCAGAAGCTAAAATGTTTGAATAATCATGATCCAGAATGCTTGTAACAGTGTCTAAGCAAATTAAATACTTTTATTTCTTTTCCAAGTTGCCCAGTACATTTCTTCAGAGATTTTTTTGAGTTGTAAAATCAAGAAATAAGGAAATTTGATTCGATGCTGCCTTCCATAATGTATGCTGGGAAACTGGTACAGTCCTAGGTAAAAGCACAGATGACCTTCCATTTATATGCAAAATGGTTATCTCTGAACAAGTCACATGACAGGCAGACAGTGCCAGTGACCCACAGTTACATGGCGTTTTTGACAGTATCACTGACTAAAGTGCAGAACTATTTTCACTTAGGGGGCCATTTTCAGTAAGTGAGTTATACTCTCCACATGATAGAGAGGAAGAGCATTTCAGAATACTGCAGTCACCACGACATAAAATAAGGAGGGGTGTCAGAATTCTCTGCCCTGCTGCTTACAGGTATACATGCATATATTATGACATTCTGGCACTTTAGTTACAGAGTCAAGACTAGTAGCTACTCATGAGTTTCATCCTGTGGTCCCAGTTTCCAATTTCTTGAATTCCACTTGAAAACCTGTGTAACTCTGTGTTAAGTCACTTAACCAGACAATGCAAGCAGCTTCCACCTAAACAGAAGTGCTTGTATCTAGTGGGCTTATCCAAATAATTACTTATCTAATTAATAAACAAACAAATAAATAAAATACTTCAGCCCTGTAAATGCCCAGTGCAACATGCAATGATGAGTGCAGGCATCCTTTTTTTGTAATGATTCAAATGAAACTTTTGCAAAAGGACCGTTACCCAAACTGTCTGAAAGACATTAATAATTGAATTGATTTTTCCTAACCTTAATGCATGGAGTTTTACTCATAAATCCAGATAATAGAAAAACTAGTAACATTCAATAAAATTAATTATCACACTATAGCTAATTAAAAAACTTCTGTTATGCTCCTTTATGAAAAAGTAGAACATATTAACCAGTTAGAAAAGCTAACACTAAACCAAATACCTTTACTATGGGTGACTTCAGCTATCCACTTATAAAATGGCAAACGTATAACACCAACAGCAAATATGACTAAACATTTCTGGACTTCATAAATGCTGATACACTTGGCCACACTGCTCCCTTTCCTATCAGAGAGGTCACTTTTCTAGATCTTGTCCTCACTATCATACCTGCCAGCTGCAGCACCCAGCTCCATATCCTCGTCCTAGCCTCTTCTTACCCTCTTCCTAGCCCCTTCTTACCCTCGTCCTAGCCCCTTCTTACCCTCTTCCTAGCCCCTTCTTACCCTCTTCCTAGCCCCTTCTTACCCTCTTCCTAGCCCCTTCTTACCCTCTTCCTAGCCCCTTCTTACCCTCTTCCTAGCCCCTTCTTACCCTCTTGCAGACATTCTCCATGAAAAGCTACTTCATGGCCCAAAAAAAAACCTCTTCTGCTTTCAGGGATTACTCCCAGACCAGATTATTGTTGACATGCCAGCATCAGCTAACTATACAACAAAAGAGAAAAAGCTACTGGCTATCTAAAAAAAATCTCAGTTTCATAATTGTAAAAGGGATTTAAAACTGATTAAGTTCCTCAAATTTAGCATCAGAAAACACAAAACTGACTATGAATCCAGGGTTACAATGAATTCAAAAGATAACCATAAGGCCTTCTTCAGCTATCTTAGGAAACTTAGAAGTAACCAACAATTCTGTACTGAACATCGCTTTAATGGTACTTCCTTCTCTGACCCTAAGGATATATATATATATATATATATATATATATATATATATATATATATATATATATATATATATATATATATATATATATATAGGTTTACCTTTATAACCCCGAATCACAGTGGTACGAATGTTCATATGAATGACTTGTAACCATGAAAGTGAAAACAGCGAGAGTCCTTAATATTCAAGAAACAGCAAATTGAATAGCAGATTCACTGTTTTTCGAACATTAATGTCGAATGAAAAAAAAAAAGTGCAAAGCAGGGGGGCAAGCACCCCCTGCACCCCACACCCCCTACTTTAATATTCTAACTCTGAAATCACACTACAGTGGGGAAAGGACCAATTCCCAATCCCCACTATAGTGCAATCCACCCCACGATGTTGAATGTGCAATGAGCGAATGTCAATGTGCATTCATTGCACATTCAAACCTTTTTCTGTTCGGCGTTTGCAAATCATGCAAACTGCCTTTCGCCCAGTTGCTGTTCGCTTGTGTGCAATATGCATAACTAAAGGTAAACCATATATATATATATATATATATATATATATATATATATATATATACATACATACATATACTGCTCTTATTCTTATATACAAATTCTCTTCCATCTTCATGCCGACCATACACATTCACTTCTGACCCCCTTTCCCCTTCCCCTTCACACCTTTCCTACAATCACTTAAGAATATCAGTTCCATGGGTCCTGACAAGATCCCTGGATGTCTGCTGAGACTCTCTTAAGTTCCAGCTACCAAACTTAACCATCAGTTGGAGCAGATGTGGATAATAGTTTGTTTTGTGGTGCCTTTGCATAAATGTGGTCTTTCTACTGACCCTTGTACAGGTCTATTAGTCTCACTAATATCATTTGCAAGGCTTTAGAGTACAGTATATTATAGCTGAAGTCATGAACAATGATATAGATGGTATTATTTCTCTGGATACACACCAGTTTGCTGTGTAAAGACAGATTGTGTCAATTCATCCTGGCTGAGTTCTTCAAAAATGTTTACCGATGCCATGGATAAAGGGCATACAGTCCACAATGACTACCTGGACCTCGTCAAGGCCTTCCACATTATCCCCATGATGGAAATATTGCAAAAATCTGTCACCGTAACATTAAGCCATATATAACTTGCTAGATAGCTAACTTGCTGTCTGATAAAATTCATGCTGTTAAGTTCAGGGGTGTTTGCTGCAGACACAAAAAACATCATGTTTAGTGTCATGTAGGTCTCTATCCCAGGTTCCCTCCTCTTTGGTAAACACTTTACTAATAGCAAGGAACTATGGCTGACAAAGTTTGCTGGTGAATGTTAACTGAGGCCAGTTGTCAAATCCCATTCTGATTCACAAATTCTCTAGCAAGGGCTGGACCAAAGAAATTCTTGTGTTATAATCCTAGACTAGCCCTCAAACATAATAAATGAAATATAATACCTTTGGCCAATCCACCATCACCACCACCACATATCATGTAAATAACATTCAACTTAAATTTGATCAAGTCATCAGAGACTTGGGTATCTAAGTGGATAACAAATCCTCATTTGACCATCACATGTCTGTCATGGTTAGAAAATCCTTCTGCTATTTACAGCTTATCCTTCATGGCCCAGGGAAGTCACAGGCCCACTTAATTCCTTTTTTATTAGGCCCATCACTGAATATAATGCCTCACCTAGTATGTACCTTGTTAAGCACCTACACTAACTCTAAAGACCTCAACATTTTTCCAGCAAAAAATATCTCTGGTCTCAGTAGCCTTAGTTGCTCTAATAGACCAAAAGCCCTGTCCCTCATACAAGCTATTCTTTTAAACTCTGTTTAGTTTTCCATGCTATAAAAGACCCCACACTCTTTGAACTTCTTAATGTAAATAGAACCAATAGTAAAGCAAACACCCACCCTAGAGACCTAAATCTACCAGACCACCAGCTGGTGCAACAGATACCTATCCCAAATTATCCTCTGTTTCTAGAATAGGCTACCCTTATGTAGTAAGCAGAGTATTTCTCTGTTAACCTTTAAAACCAATATAGATGACTGGGTGATTGATCACAAATTTTAATCCAAGGTATGTGAAAATAATGTACATAATGGTGGACACTATTAATCTTGCACCAGTATTGGATGATGTAGCTGAACATCTTGATGGTCTCTTTGGCTGTAAACTTAGTAAGAACTTATGAATCTATAAACATAGTAGGACAACAAAACACCATCAACATAAATCCATTCTTCTCTCCTACTAGATCACACACTGCAAATACAGCTATGTTCCTTTTCCTGCAAGTATCTACACAGTTAATATCAAACAAGCACAATGGCTCTGTCTGGCTGGTTATTCAGGGGACTAACAGGGATGTTGGTATGTATGAAAAGGGGAAAGATATACATGTGAAAAAGGATGGAAAATAATAATAAGAAGAAGAAATGCAGGAAAGCATTTGGACCACCTATGGCAAATGAAATATAACAAAACTGTAAACATGTTGCATCTCTATCCAAAGTTAAGGCCTCCGCAGTTGCCTTGCTACGTTCTAGCCTCTAGCCAGTAATACAGTGTGATATGCCACAACATCCAGCCAGAAGTTACAGCCATGTTTAAAAGTAAACTACTTTTTTTTTAAATACAGGAGTGACAAGTGAAAATGTATTTAGCAACATAAATAATATGTTAATAGAAATATTCTGAAAATAAAAACTGAGACTGCATGCAAAGATTGTGTTACTGTAACAGTACACTAACGTAGTCACTTTCAAGATTTTGCATGCCTTAATTTTTCAGCTCTGGATAGTTGCAGGAACTATTACAACTGTAGTATCAGAATGCTACTCTATGTGTTTACACCAATCACTCACCCTGCCTTTCTGTTCAGTCTGTGAAGCAGTTGAAAAGAACATAATCCTTTCCCCTAGTCTGGCATCTCTTATTTATGATACATTCTGTACTTGCTATTTAAGTCACACACAATGTGCTGGCAATGAAAGTGTCCTGTGTATGTATGTATGTGATTTTGGAAGGGAAAGGTGCAGGTTAATAGTTCAGGCAAGAGGAGGATAAAGAAGCAAACTAAAAATGGCACAAGCAAGATATGCTCTCAGGCTGGCACAAATAAGGAATGTGTCCGTTTGACTAAGCTGAAATAAAAAGAACCAGTCAAATATAAAACTGTCACAGCATGCATGCTGAGTGCACGACCTTTGCTGGTTATTACTTTGAATAGAAAAGGGATTTTCTATTAATAGGAACAAAAGTACAAACTAGTGAGCATACTACAGAAACATTAAGCTAAGTGACTGTCCATGCCAAATGTGTTGTCTAGCATTTATAACTTCTCTAGAAATCAATATGTTTTAATTAAAAAATAAAATATATTAAACAGATGAGTGCTTTTGCCCTTAACAGAGCTTGCATTTATGAACCCAGCTTGTCAATTCACTCAAGCTGGGGTCATAAGTACATGCAATAGGCTGTTTGTCCGAGATAAAGTAGGCTCGGTCTCATCTTTCATCTCTTTTCTGCATACCTGCTACTATTGGTAGCTTGCAGGTTATAGTTTATATGCTGTATCCCTATCCTATGGAGCTAGTGTCTAATTGATACATACACTTTATATAACTATTGTCACTGGCTATGTATATCCATTAGTACATCAACATATCTGTGATGTAATAAGTAGACGTCATTTGCCAATAATAAAATGTGCAACAAATATTTACAAATACATGATGACCAGTCAAGTTATAACCCTTAAATATTACACTGTTGTAATCATAATTGCAGATGGTCAGGGCCATGATGGGAACTGTCTAGCTGCCCCAATGTCTGGGTGCACCTCACTTGTACCCCTTATGTTAGGTAATGTACCACCCTTTCCATGAAAGAATAAACATAACTATCTAGTGATATATCAGTTACAAGTATGTCCAAAGAGCCATGCTAGGACTCAGCATGTGCAGGGTCTAAGATAGCTTACAACATTCTATGACAGAATATCATGCGATCCAAGGAGCTGATGATCTCCTTGACTTGACTTTCATGTCATACTACCTAAGCCTCCCTCACAGGAGTAGTGACCTTGCAACATTCAAATACAGGCGTGAAGCCACCTGAACATCTTAGAGCAAGAAATCTGGACAAAGCCATAAATAAAAGTGGGACAAAAGCCCAAAATAGGGACAATTTTTAAATATTGCTCTTACAAACTTAGAAAGTTGATAGAATAACAGGTTTTGCATTAGCATGAATCTTCTGAAGGGTATGAAGTCTGAAACTCAAACGTGTGTCATTAGTTTCTAACTTCAATCCTTAATGATTTGCCACTAATTTGCCAGGAAACCACAATTTTATGAAAAAACAGACCAAATATTTGAGGCTAAAATCTGGATATTATGTGAAAATCTTTACGGCTGAGGGGTAAGCACATGAAGATTTGTTTTTAAATGTGAGCAATAGAAGTAATGCCCATTGTTAAGGGGCAGAGGTCAAAATCAGGGACATTCTGCTGAATTCTTTACAGAGAGGAATGATGTGGTGTCTGTGAGATGACTATAATAATATATTTACAGTACTACTGCTGGCAGTGATCAACCAGATATTTTTGGCAGTTTTTCTGGCTCTGTGATTTATGTGGGGAGTTTGGAAGAGGGGAATGGTATCATGAAATAAGTAATATTACTGATTTTACAGTAATTCTGGCAGCTCAACCAGATGTTTTGGTCAATATTTCTAATTTTTTGATTTGTGTGGGCTGTAGTGATGAGAGGAATCGTACTGTGAGAAGTGTTATTTAAGCAATAACTGACAATGTGGTGTGGTATATTGAAGATTTACCCATGGTTGGTGTGGTTTAATCATGAGGGCGAAGCCTGAGTGATTAAATAAAGTCAACCGTGGGTAAATCTTCAATATACCACAACCACGGAGTCGGTTATTGCTATTATACAATGACATTATTTAAGGAAAAAAAATACTTACTTTTCTTAAATAATGTCTTTGTATAATGGCGCATTACTGTTCTTCTGCTGGTTGTGGTACACTGCTTCCTTGTTTTGATGCACTGAGCATGCATATGGGACTTGCGTCCCACGCATACCCGGTACATTAATGCTTTGAAATGGAAGCAACGGAGAAAAGAAAGTCTCTGTTGCTCCGTTTTTTCTTTTTCTTTTTTTTTTTTTTTTTATTTCTTAATAAAAAATGTTTTGAGCACTTTATACCAATGGAAAAAAGTCTGGCCAACCGGACCTTTTTCCGTTGGTATATTGTGAAATTTACAACGGGCACGCTGACCAATCAGCATGCACATTTTGGAATATTAATGGGGGGTGATTGTATAATACTGTTTTTACAATAATGCTTGCGGTGATCAACTAGAAATGTTAGGCAAGATTTCTGGCTTTGTGATTTGTGTGGGCAGCTGGGATGAGGGGAGTGGCATGGTGAATTAAGTGTTAATGCTGACATTAATCAACCAGATATTTTTGGTGTCATTTTCTAGCTTTGAGGCTTTTGTGGAACAACTTGAATTAGAATACTTTAATGTGTGGCAACTTGTTTGTATGGACTATGGAGATGAAATGATATTACATACACAGTCATCAGACATTGTGGCTATAACTGCGGGATGAGGGTTGGGTTTGGCTGGATGAAAGTAATTGACTTTCTAATTTTTGTTCAGTGTAAACAGTCACTATCAGGCTTTGAAGGATTAGTGTGCGTTTGTGAAAGTACGATGGATTACTTAACTGGATAGCTGATATGCACAGACAGAGTAGGTATAACTGCTATGGTTGTCTTCTATGGAAGAAAATTATTAGCTGCCTGCTGCTGTTTGCTTATTATTTTGGCTTTGCAGGACTAATGTGATTATGAGAAGCAACATGTAATATTTTAATATATATAATATATGGCAACTGTTTGTGTGGAACAAGGGTGAAATACATTACATAGTCATTCTCTTTTATCACAATTGGAAGTCTAAATTGTACATAGAAGTTGCTATAACTGCTTGCCGGGGGTTGTCTGAATGAAAGTAACTGACCCTGTTTTCACTTGTTCAGTTTAACAGCCATTTCTCAAAAAATAAGGGATAAATGCATTAAATAATTCCCAAACCTTCAGATCTTCTGGGGGCTGGTGGCCCCCACACACCAGGGTTGTATAACTACATTTTGACATGGGATTAGTAATCACCTCTGCCCTGAAGGCATCAACCCCTATATCATTAGTTGGGTTGCAAATTGGCTCACAGACAAAACCCACAGTGTGAAAGTAGCGGACTCCAAATCAGACTGCCGACCAATCACGAGTGGAGTTCCACAGGGATCAGTCTTCGGTCCTCTCCTGTTTGGCATTTACTTCTCAGAAGTCCAGACCAACATGGAGGGACTCTGGCTGACCAAATTCACAGACGACTGCAAGCTGGGAGCCCTTATTAACTCCCCAAGGGGTGAAGACATCTTACAGAAAGGCCTCACTAAGACCAGTGACTGGTGTCAAAACCATGGCCTTAAGCTTAATGCCAAAAAATGTATCGTCATCCCCTTTGGGAAAAACTCAGTTCCCACTAATTACCACATAGATGGAAGCCCACTGAACACTGAATGCATTATAAGAGATCTGGGGACACAGGTTGAAAGCAACCTCTCCTTTGACACTGTGGTCAGAAAGTCCTTCTGTGTGGCACATCTCATTACCAAGGGTTTTACATCCAGGCAGAAAGAGGTCATCGTTTCTCTCTACTCTTCCCTCATTAGACCAATCATAGAGTATAATGCCCCATTTGGCATGTACCTCACTAGACACCTGCAACAGCTGGAAAGGCCACAAAAGTACCTGACGAAGAGGATCCTAGGCCTTAAACACATGTAATACATGACACACTCAACAAACTCCAGCTATTCTCCTCCTGGATCCACAGCTTAATGCAGTTATTTCCCCCACAGTTATCAGAGTGCAGTCTTGCTTAGATAGAATATATTTAATAGATGAATGATGAATAACTGCAGGGAAAAAAGTGATGAGAAGACAAACTGTGAGAAAAAGAAAAAAAACATAAACGTAATCTGGATAGTGTGAACAGCCAGGATGGGAGGTGCAATGGGGGGGTGCATGGAGCCTTTATGCCTAGGGCACCAATTTACCTAAGGCTGACCCTGGCCTCAATTAGAGATAAAAGTTGGACTGAGTGGCTATGCTGATATAAAGGAAATGGTATAATCTAGCATTGATAAAACATATCAGTTTAAAGCTTTTATTAAAATTGATGCAAATAAGTAAAATAAAATGTCAGGAGTCTAAAAAATATTATAAACACACTCTCACAGACATATAAGTGTGTGTGTGTGTGTGTGTGTGTGTGTGTGTGTGTGTGTGTGTGTGTGTGTGTGTGTGTGTGTGTGTGTAATGGTCCCCTTCAGAAGACTGAAGTTCATATGGTCAACATCATATGACTGACTTTCCAAAACGATAAAGCTTTTGTATGGAAATCACAGTACAGTGGCAACTGGGGAATTTACCCTTTTCCCCACTGTAGTGTGATCTCGGAGATGGTATATATAATATGGCGGAAATATGGGGGTGCAGCCGCTACATGAGGGGTGCAGGGGGGCTTGCCCCCTGCAAAAACGTAGATTTTTGTTGTTTTGCCTTGTTCGACTTTTCAGAAAATCAATTATACAATCTCCATTTACAATGGAGCTCATGGAGAAAAATCTCCAGATATGAAGAATTTACTAAATTCCTACAAAGTTATTACATATAGAGGAGCATACAGGGATTATTGTTTATTTTTATATGTTTATTTACATGTTAGCAAAGTCACCGTCTAAACACTAGTATGTCTTTTCAAGGGCAACTTGGGGGGGGGGGGGCTTTGTTTTTAACTGACTTGCTCAGTGACACAACAGTTAAACTGAAGGACATGAAACCAGGACTACAAGCAGAAGCTCATTAGTAAATTGTTACCTTAATCCCCTATGCTAAACTGCAAATATTGTGACAGCGAAGAAGGTAATTACATGTCAACAGTAATTATGTAAGTGTTGGTGAAATGCACAAAAGTAATATTTAAACAGTGTCACCTGTACTTTGATCTGAGGTACCTTGATCTCATATTTATTTGCAGCAGGAGAAAAATGAAATTTTTTGAAGATATTAGTTATTTAAGCCTTTCAGTATCATGTCCTCCCTGTGGCTGTGTGGGTTTCCTCCGGGTGCTCCGGTTTCCTCCCACATCACAAAGACATGCTGTAGGTGGATTGGACACTCTAAATTGGCCCTAGGTGTGAGTGTGTGCATGTATGTGCCTTCTGTGGAAGGTTGGATGCCGGGATGGCAACTCGACACTGTAAAACTCCACTGTCAATCATGAGCGGACAGATGATCCGCTGTGGCGACCCCTAACTGGGAAAAGCCGAAAGAAGAAGAAGAAATATCAGGAAATGAAGATCAGTTTAAGATTCTACAAAATGAAGCAGCTGAGAAATGAAAGTATACTCAAATACATGTCACAATGCTACAATTGTGTAAATTAACATAGTATTGTCAGTTTGAAATGGGGTTGTCTGATGCATTAACAGACAGAGCTGTGCATACCATATACCTGTACATTGTGGAAGTCCACAAAAACTTTCTATCAAAGGAACATTTAATGTTAGGCAAAGTATTTCAGATTGCAATGTCTGTAAGTGTAGAAATAGCTGCAAACTATAGTAGTAAATTTCAATGGGATGCAGGTAAGTGTGCAATTTACAAAGTGGCAGTCAAGGTACAGAAAACCAAAACTATTGTCATTGTGACAAAAATTTACATATACCAGTGATCATTGCTTTATGAAAAATATTGCATAAAATGCCATAAGATAGTCCCTAATGCGCAAATGTGTGAGTTGAACAGTTCTAAAATGAATGAAGGCAATAAGGACAAGATGCAGCAAATGAATTTGAACAGAAAGTGGTACCATATTTGGAATTACAAAAACTGGGAGTATGAAAACTATAAAATTATATGTGTCACCCCTAAGATGACATATGAGAAATAAAAAATGGAACAGCATGCAAGTGCAACTGTATAAGTTGTGACTGAGGACTAAAAAGAACATTCTTTGCATATATCGGTCAGGAAATCATAACTGTTATGCAAGTGTATTCTAATAAATGGTTAATTTTTACAGATAAAATTAGGGTACCATGAGACATGAATATAAACCTCAAATAGTGTATTTGTATATGTGCAAGCGAGCAGAGATAGCCTTGCTTGGCAGAAAATAAATATAGAAAATGAATTTAAACCGGTATTCTAATAATGCACAACATTCAGCTTTACAACATGGCTGCAATAAAACCATCTATGATAAACCATCACAGCTATTAGCAGATGCAAAACAGTTTTTTCTGAAAAAAAAATGGGCATGGTGAAAGCTCTGAAAGCCAAAACTAACACGGAACAAATTTTTATTTTAAATATTTCCTCCAATGTCATTTGTATGAAGACCTAATGTGGAGCTTAAGTTAAGAAAGGTGGGAAGCGACGGCACATTATCCAACTTGGAAAAGAGTGGACTACACTAAGTCCAGTACTAAAGAAAAGCAATTCAAGAGATGTTCAAGTTTGCAGGGATTTTAAATTGAATGTTAGCCCATTGTGATAGAACTCTGTGCAACACTAGCATGAACAGTTGATATTTTTGCATTCTTGATATAGGAGGATTGACAAAGGTTGAATTACTCTGAGCGTATTCCCAGACGGAAGTAAAAAATTCTTCCAAACAGTTCCTGACTATTAATGCATACAAGGGACTGTATTGTATAATGGTGCCATTTTTGGAGTGATGTCTACACCAGCTACAAGACAAAATGCAATACATGAAGTGCTGTAGGAGATTTGCAGATACAATCTTACATTGATATCAATATGACAGGTAAAGGCAATGGCACCAACCTGAACACCTTTTGAATAGTAATTAACAAGGTGAGAGAGTATGGTATTTGGTTTAACAAAGCGAAATGTAACTTTTATGGATAGGAAATTTCTTATTTTGAACATACTGACAATGATGGACAGTAGAAGGCATTTCATAGGACGGGGACTATACTTAAGGTACTTGGGTCTCAGAGTGCATTGCAACTGAGGTCATATGTTGGACCAGTAAGCTGCTAACCTAAATTTTTGACAGACTTCATTGCTACAGGACAGGTATACATGAGACCTGAAAGAGAAGTCCAAACAAGTCTTCAGGTCACTAAGCAAATGAATATGTCATACAAGGTCCTGATGCACTTTAACTCTTCCATGCCTATTGTACTGCTAGGTTATAATTCTTCATAAGTTATGGGATTTGTTTTACAGCCTAGTTTCTGGGTGGTAAGGAACAGCCCCCATTTTATTTGCATCCAGTTCACTGCCAAAGGCATAAATGCTTAAACTGGCGGAGAGGCACTTAGTGTGGATGGGGGTGAGTGGGGTGGGGGGAAAATGATTTGCATTGATAGTACACCATCACCTCAGGCTTTGATGTCTGTTTTTGTTCCATGGGGGTGTCTGCAATGAGTGCAGCATGGTTGCCATATTAGCTTATTTTTTGGGGGTAGCATCCTCCAATGGCATATAATTCAAAGCAACTAAATAATATGTCAATGTTGAGAGACTGCCATGACTGCCACAACACAGTGCAGGAGTACCAGGAATTGACTGGTGGCGTTTTATGCACCAGTAACTGTCAGCAGCCAATACATTTATCCAGAGACCTGAAACAGCACATTTTAGGCATAAGTCTATGACATTATTATGGAAGATTGCCCCAGGATGATGATTCTTGTGCAATCTACATTTATAGCAAGAAAAGAACATTGTTTTACATGCTATGAGATATTCTTGTATAGAACCAGAGTGGTCAATTCCTTCCATTTTGCATACCAGTGTATTAGGTACCCTATATGATGAAGTCTTAAGACTCGTAAAAATGAAATCTCTGGCTCACAATTTAGTGTGGTGGCCTGTTGTTAATTAAAAACACTGAAGCTTCATTACAGAGTTGTGACAGATACCACCATAACTCTTAACCTCTTAATACTTTTGGGATTATATGGTATCCATACTTTTCAAATCTGGAAAAAGCCAAAAATAATGGGGGGGGGGGACAAAGTCCCAAAAATAAGGACAAATTTTAAATAAACTTAGAAAGTTGCTAGACTCAAAAGTCTTGTGTTATCATGTATTTTCTGAAGAATATGAATTCTGAAACCAAACTGTCTGTCATTATTTAGTGCAGTCAATCCTCACTGTTTTGCCACAAAATCCAGAAAAACTACAAATTTTATGAGGAACCAAACAAAAATATGAATCAAAAATCTGGACATTCTGTGAAAATCTGGACATTTGAGAGGTATGGATACCATATAATCTCAAATACATTACTTTTTACACCATACACCTTTCAGAGTGACTATCAGCTAAATGACAGCATTTTCAACTAGCTAGAAGCAGGTTAGCTAAAAGATTTATTCAGCCCTTCAAGAAGCTTGTCAAGGCCACGTAAACCTTTGTTGCACAAGACATTTAAACTCTTTATAATATATCAAAATATAATACACATACCCCAGTATAGAATGCCAGTAACGTTATTCATGCAGCAATATCTGAGACTCACTGAAGCCAAATATTTGAAGAACAGTTCAGAACAACCAGTTTGAATGCATAGTAAAGTTATGAATGACAAGCCTGATAGACATTTCTATGTGGGACCATAAGTGCTTGCAGATAAATGCAGAAACACAGATTATTTTGAGATGTCACGTAGACCAGATCAAAAAATGCCGATTTGTGTAAAGGCTTATTACAAAGTATGATAATAAGCTTTAGTGGTGTACCAAATCACTGAATATATAGTGCCAGCCAGATGAATGATCAACACAAAGCTGGAAAAAGATGGTTGTCTACAGGTATATTCCAGGAAGGATGACCAGTCACATACACCTTCAAAAATGGATGACCAGCCCTGCAACACTGGAAGGATGGATAGTCACATCATATCCCTAGAATGATGACCAGATGAATGACCATCCCCATAACTTGAAAAGGATGGAAAACCAACCCACATCACTAAAATATGGATGGCCAACCTCCCAAATCCATAAAACGATGAATGGCCAGATCATATGTTGAATGAATGACCAGACTAATACCCCAAAAAGGATGGATGACCACCTCTGCACCATTAGAAGGATGTCTAGAAACCCTCATCTCCCTAGAATAATGACCAGATTCACAATTTGGCTGGATGACCAGATCCCTACATCTAGAAGGATGGAGTACCATTCCTGTACCCTTAGAAAGATGGAATCCCCTCTCAAACTATACTCAGGCTCCCCTCTCAAACCACATTCACTCTTTCCTAGTCTATATCTTAGATATAATGAAAAAGTGTTCATAGCAACTGCCTAATTTGCTTGTTAATAGTTGTATGTGCTTTTGTTGAAATTGCTCTAGCATGTACAACTATGTTTTCTTCAACTGTATATCTTTGCTTTTGTTGTTATGGTATATGCTATTTTGATTATGCTATTTCTGTTTATTAATTTATGTTTTCTTTAACTTTGCTAGTATGTGTACTGTTATATTTTATTCAACTGTTCTAGTT
This sequence comes from Protopterus annectens, assembly GCF_019279795.1. Classification (NCBI taxonomy): domain Eukaryota; kingdom Metazoa; phylum Chordata; order Ceratodontiformes; family Protopteridae; genus Protopterus; species Protopterus annectens. The sequence continues at coordinate 306,786,996 of NC_056747.1, read as the reverse complement.
TGTAACATAACATTTTCTTGGAACTTTTCTCCCTGGGCCTCCATTGAAAATGGTCTCTCTTGGCCCAGTGGACCCTAGTAATCAAATGCTGATAAGTAAATAAGTAAAGAATAGCCCTATACTACATGAAGAATGAATGGCTACCCATTTCCTGGTATTCATAAAAGGAAGAATGGCCAGATCCATACTTTGAATGGATAACTAGATCCATACCTCTAGAAAGAGAGATGGTTAGCCTCATAACCATAAAAGAATTGATGATCAGCTTCTTACCACTAGAAGTATGGATGATCAGCCTGTTATCCCTAGAAGGATAGATGACCAAACTAATACCCCTAGAAAGATGGGTGATTGTCCTCTTAACCCTGGAAGGATAGATGACCAACCTACTAACCTTAGAAGGATGGATGACCAGCCATATATCACTTGAAGGACAGATGACCAGCCTCATATCCTTAGAAGGCTGGATGATCAGCCTCATATTCCTAGAAGGATAAATGACCAGCCTAATACCCCCCTAGATGACCGGATGACCAGCCTTATACCCTTTGAAGGATAGATAATCAGCCTCATATCCTTAAGAGGATGGGTGAACAGGGTCATACCCTAGAAGAATGAATAGCTAGCCACATATCCCTTGAAGGCTGTATGATCAGCCTCATATCTCTAATGGATGGATGGATGGATGCATGACCAGCCTCAAACCTGTAGAAAGTTTCATGACCATTCTCATACCCCTAGAAGGATGGATAGCAGCTATGATGGGTGACTCTGGTCATATCCACAGGCAACTGATGAATTTTCAGAATACATCAACAGTCAGTGGTGCCTTCTGCATGCAGATGTCCATGCTGGATGTCCAGAGCAGTCCTCTATAAAAAAATGTGGAAGTTAAGCTGACAGTCATGTTAGTGGCAGTTATAGTTCCTACTTAAATGAGGCTTCAGAAATGCTATCTTGTGTACCTGGGGAACTCATTAGAGACTGAACTTTTGTGTAGCAGATACAGTGCTATTTTGTACATTTTAAAAATGCTGTATGCCTTACTGAGTGTACTTATTTCCCCTGGAGACTAATTAAATTGCAAGGAACTGTAGTATCTGAAGTCTACTGTGCACAAACATATGTATCCATGGTCACTGCAGGATGGCCCTTCTGTTCAGTTCATGAATCAGTAAATATTTATAAACATCTCCTGGTCTAAATTCAGATGCAGCACTGACCATATGACATTCACTTATGTGTTTCACCTTTGTTTATGTTGCTTGTCTTATCGAAACTCAGCTGCAGAGGCATAAGGCCTATCAGCGACATGAATGCCAGTAAAATTCAGTAAACTTCCTCTAAAGCTGGACAGGAAAGGCATAGGATTTGATGGCAAATCACTTTTAAGTTCAGTCCTACTGTATAATGTGAAAGGACAGTGGCAAAGCCAAGTAGGATGCTGGAATACATATAATATGGATTGAAATACAGACATGCTGAGGATATGCTTCCATTTTACAGGGAACTGGTGAGTCCTCATACTCCCGTCCAGATAAAACAGAGGATGAGAAGTCAAGATGTTACTAAGTGTGTAACACAGCACTCTAGAATGATGAATGCAGTACATAGGCTAGGGCAGAAGGACAGAATTAGACAACTGGGCATGTATATACTGGAAGAGAGAGAAGATATTAAGTTGTGCAATGACGTGACTGCATTGCACTGCAGGCAAGTGAGAGGGATAGGTTGAGAAGGAAATCAATGGCAGAGAGTAGAGAAGGAGGATAAATATATGGCAGCTGTAAGGGGACATTTTAAGGTAGCCATAACACAATCTTACTTCACAGAGAGGGTGGTAGGACATTGGGATATATTAACTGAGTCAGTAGTGCAGTGCAAGTCATCTGAGTTGTTCAAAGCTTCCTGGACAGGCTAAGAAAAGGATGGTGTAGTCTTCTGGGCAGAGTAGCTGCACAGAAGCTTGTTGTAGCAGTTAGACTTGCCAAAGCACTGGTCATCTTTGATGTGCAGCTCCACATAGATAAAGGAGGCTAAACTTACCAGTTACATCAGACAGAATTACAAGTGAGAAAACAGAATCAGTCCATTTGAAACTTGTTTCTTATTCATTAGGTGGCAAACATGTACTTATTACTCATTCATCAACAGAGCATACACACTTGGGGATGTGTGTGTGTGTGTGTGTGTGTGTGTGTGTGTGTGTGTGTGTGTGTGTGTGTGTGTGTGTGTGTGTGTGTGTGTGTGTGTGTGTGTGTGTGTGTGTGTGTGTGTGTGTGTGTGTGTGTGTGTGTAGGGCTACGCACAAACTAATAAAGATGTCAGAATTCTCCTTTGGGAATGACTGTTTACCTTACCATTTACACGTGCCTTCAGTTTAGGAAGATCACATAGTGAGGGTACAGCTGTGGGCTGGCTGTTCTTCCTTATGGTTACTCATAACATGTTAAGATTCCCCTAACAGGATACTCTCTTCTCCTTTTGTGTCCATTTCAAGGGCATTGTCTGCAAAGTCTTCCACATCTTGCAGATTTCTTGTTGTATTAGCCTATGTCTCAGACTTGCTGGCTTTTGCTTACTGTAGAAGGCAAAACACAAAACACTGTCTCCTGCTCAACCACTAGTGTGACCAACCCATGAAGTCAAAAAGTCCCTGCTGCCTTTAGACCCTTTTTTGATTTCCCTGTTTCTTTTTTGATGTTGGATTTGTGCGAGAGTTACCTGAATTATAGAATTGTCCGTTTTCCTGGCTGTACACATGGCTGTTAGGCTACTGTCATTCAATTGTTAGCACAACCCCTGCCTTGAACTACCCCATCTTTTGCCTGTAGGTGGTTTGGTTATTTCTGTTATACTTACCTGGGTATTTCTACTTCAGAGCTCCCTTCCATTGACAAGTTTAGTTTTAGTCTCTTTTACTGCACTATTATAGATGACTTATTATCATATAGATGCAGTCTGAATTTTTTGACGAGTGTGTACTGAGCTGTGAGGAAAAATAATTAAACGTAAGTATAAACATAAGATATTTCATTTTTTACTGTTGAGATTTATTTTACAAAAGTTGTAAATATAGTTGTTTTTGTAGTAACAGTGCCACTTTAAGAAATATATTGTCAGTAAGGAACACTGTGGCAGTTAAAATACTTAGGTTGATAAAAGTGCATACTAGATGAGTAAAATGTCACAATAAGAGTGTCTTTTTGAATAACGGTTTAAAATGAGGACTGCAATTGATTTCTGAGTGAGATGACAAAGTCCCTATACTAATGCAGAGGGAGTGACTACACGCTGCTGTCTTGAGCGGGTACATATTGTTCAGTTCAAAGAAATGGGACACAGCTGTGTACTTCGTTCATGCTATGACTGCAGTTACTTTGTAGACACAATACTTCCAAAGAAGGCAGGGGTAGTTTCTGTCATTGATTTACTCATTCACAAACAGTACCAGAATAAAAACCCTTGTGGCCAAAAACCCAGTACTAAGGAACGTTTCTGATGCGTGCCTTGAGCCTGCTGAATCAGTGGTCTAGTCCTGGGTGACAATGTTTGTGAAAGTGTGACACTATTTCCTTCTGATTCATATGTTGTCCTGACCTAAGACAAGTATTGACTGCCAGGTAATGGTTGTCTGTTGTTTATTTTATGTCGCTCTTGTCATCTTCCATATTAGGCAACCTTCATGACTAAACAGTTTCACTTACAGAAGAAATGATTTTCTGTTTGAATAAATAAGTAACTATATAATATATCATTTGCTTTATACTATAACAGTGTCCTTGTAACTAGCAACTCTTTAGGTTTTCAACAGATACAGCTAGTGTGTTCTGATGGGTAAAGCTATTAAATCAAGAAAGAGCAGAGAAACACAGCCATTTCCAAAAGCTAGAACTAAATCAAAGAAGTGAGTACAAGTGATTAACTGTTAAGGCGGTAGGACCAATGGTTAAGAAACATTCCAAGCACTTTATGAAATAATTTCCTCCTAGAAAACAGGCACTAGTGAACCTAAAACATTGCTGAGTAGCAGACTGTTTTATAGCGTTGTTTCTGATCACGGGAATGATGCTTCTCAGAAAGAGTGGCAGACCTGAATGTTCATCTAGCACTGAAAAGGCCAGAGATTAAAAGTGTAATGCTTATGCCATAAGTAAGAGGAAAGTTATGACTCTGCAGGGACTGTTTACCATCATGGACAAATAGCGAGAGTCGTATGGTAACTTTAACACCACTGCACTTTGACAGATGAGGAATGCATCTCTTAGGACTCAGTTGCTTCATCAATGTAGGCAGGGGAGTAGAGGTAGAACCCAGTGGGGGGATGAATGCTGATATCGTTTTACTCAGATGGCTATATTGCTTTATAATGGTATCAGCCCTGTGATGGGAGTGCTGCCATCTCATCCACAATGCACTGTTCTAATGGTTACTGTGACCAAGTAGAGAACACTTGTGATTTAAACTGATTACAGATTGGGTTTGTCTTCACGGTGTGATTTCTGAAAACTGTACTAATTCTTGGATTAGAGTACAATGATGATTAGTAGGTGTTCAAATAATCTGAATAAAATAATTATTTATAAGCATACCATAAAATGAAGCCATCAGAAAGAAGTGCCGTATGCAGTTTTTAAAGCATGCAGATTTTACAGATTTATCAATTTAGTCATCTAAACTGAAATTTCAAGGGCTTCAGCTTCTTATGTGTGTGTCTAGACATTTTTAATTTTATAACTTTCACCAGAAAAACTACAAATTATTGCTGTATTTGTATACAGAAATAAATACAGAACTATGACCAGTAGAAGCTAATTCACAAAATCTCAGACAATTTCTGCTGCAATTTTATTTCAGTTCTGCGGCCATAGTCCTGCTGACCTCCCTTTTCCACTCAGCATGAAAGAAGTTAATTATATTCCATTACCCCCAAGGTCACCTTGGCTGCCTGCACAGAGAAACAAATGGCGTAAACATAACCCTTTGGTTACCTTGGGCTGCCTGCATACAGAAATACACAGTGCAAACGTAACCCTTTCTGGTGCCTAGTTGACAACATAAAAAAAAAAAACGAATCCTAGCTACAGCTGTGCTAACAGGCTTTACCCAGCTGAGACAACCCTTCATCTAGGATGTAGAATTTTACCCCGTACAGATACGGAAGCACACAGAGTAAGAGAAGTGCATGTGGGAAACCAAATAACCTTATTCATTCAAAACAGGCACTGAAAGTAAAACACGCCACAACTCCATTTTATGAGTACTGTGGTACAACATGAGCTGTAAGTTGTTTCATTTTGTTACTCTGTTTAGTGATCTAAGTAAAGATGTAATTTGATTATTTAATCATTTTAGCCACAGTATGGATCACAAGGACAATAGTAAATGCACAGGCAGAGTTGTCTTTTTTTAGCTTATTTTTTCACCATGCAGCTCATCCCCATGTCTCTCTTTGTTCACTGAGTCTGCCTACCTCTCATTTATGCCCATAGACTTTCTCCATTACGGTTTGGGGCTACTGAGGAGACTGTGGTATCCTGGGACAGCATAATATTGCTGTCATGTGGTTTTTGACTTTAGTCACTCCCTTGAGCATGCGTAATAACCCTTCTGGACAGAACATGCAATGGGTGATCTGTGCTGAACTGTCCCTTACCGTCACAAAGTGATGATGTCAGTAAGCTGCTTTTCCTTCTGCAGAAGAAGTCTGAGGTAGTTTCCCTGGTGTCCACCAGGCAAATCACATCCCACTGTGTATTGTTGGACACACATCAGCATGCCCGTGCTCCCCTGTCAGTGTCACAGACACTTCAACCACTAATTTATGCCAGGTCACCTGGACCATAGTCAGGGCTGTATTCCCCTACTCCAGTGTTGGCTATGTGGGTAGTTTTTGAGTAACCAATAAGCCAGACAGTTTTGGGGAGATAAGAAGAAATTGCAGCACCCATAGAAAGCCTAAATAGATATGGGAGGTACCTGTAAACTCCGCATAGATGGCAACCAGAAGTCAGGATCAAACTCTGGACTCTGGAGTTATAAGGCAGTAGCACTAACCATTATACCACCAAGTACCTTGCGCAGAGTTTAGGAACCAATAACCATAGTTTTCGTAGTACAGAAAACAAGGTAAAAGAAACTAGTCTTGACCAAGAATACGGATTAAATAAGGTATGCACATGTAACTGCACATTACCTACCTCTGCCATCACTTAAACTAATTTAATATAAGTTACCTCCTGCCTATTTCCAGCCTTCAATACCAACTTCTGCTGTTTTCTTTCTATCCTTATTCTCTTCTTCTACCTCTCTAGCACCTTCTCAACCCTCCATTTACCCACTCTCTTATTCTTCTATCTTACCTTCCTTTCTTTGTCTATTTTCTTACTTTTCCGCTACTTACCCCTTCTTTCTCTCATCTTGTACTTCCCCCCACCCTACTTATACCAATCTCCCTTCCTTACCCTAACTTACTCCCTCTGAGCACATCCTTTATACTCCACTGTATACATCTGTTTGACATCAAAATCTCTTGAAAATATCATTTTTTTGTCATTTACCTCAAGTTTTATTTACCTCTGTATTACTTTTTTACATTGCAACCTCCTTACAGTGCATTACTTTTGTATATTTTGTACTTTTACATATTTTTATATTTTACTATTGTGTCACAATTGTAATTTACATTTTCATTTGTATTTATTATACTTTGTTTTCTTTGTATTATTCTTTTTTTATTGGAACTTTTCTCCTCGGGCCTTCACTGAAATTGGGCTCACTTGGCCCAGTGGACTTTCCCAGTAAACAAATGCCAATAAATAAATAATAACATCAGATAAAATGAACACATATAACTTAATTAAGGGTCCATTGCAGCAACAGTAGAAATACTTGCCACCTTCTTGTACTCTACACGCCAAAGACAAAGTAGGTGTTTACACCTTGTCCTACAGATCAATCTACTGGGCCCCAACTGTAAATGAACTTTCAGATGTAAGACCAGCTGCTGCACAGATATGAAAAAAATAAAAGCCATGTTGCAACAGGCTTTGTTAGTCTAGATGTAACTTCTCACTGACATTCATTCAACAAGGAAATTGGCTACATATAGAGAGTAAGAGAGCAACAGTATGAGAGAATACAATTCGAGACTCTATTCCCAGAAGAATTACAGGAACAAAGAACTATACACAGTTAAGCAAAAAGTCTCCGGCACAATAAAGGTTTTCCTTGTATCAGTGAAGGCAGGCAGACCACTCGAGGAAGTAGCAAACACTTTTAATCCATAAACTCACATCAACGAACAAAAACAAGAACAAAAGCAGAGGTCGATTAAGCGCTTTCTTCTCCTGTTACGGAGACTTCATCAGAATAACCTTTTCATCTCGACCATTCATTTTATATATTCATCATTTTCATTAATTGGCAATCATTGAATTAACGCCATCTGTATTAAAGCCATAGCACCACATAAAAGCACACTGAATTCTACTATTTGTGAATGTCAGTCCGTTTTAAAAAAACATATTAAATGTTAAATATTAAATATTTGATTAATATGTAGTCACTCCTAATACAAACAAACAGAAACTGTTAAAAAGGAAAACCTTTATTGTGCCGGAGACTTTTTGCTTTATTTCGTGTGTGTTTTTGCTTTTTGGTTACAACTATACACAGTTCACGTAGCTGAGGAAGAAAAGGGGGAAATCATAAGAAACACAGAAAGAAAAGAAAGGTTGTGTATTTACAAATATGGAAGTACACTGGGACATTTAAAAAAGTCAACAGAAAAAAAAATCTATTTAGACTAAGAGAAAAAGAGATTTTGTTTTTTTTTTTTTTTTTAGTAAGAAGGCCCCATGTACCTCTGAGGTCACGTATTCGTAGTGCACAGGCCATGTTTTTTTTTCCCAAGCTTGTTAAATCTCAGAGACGGAATGACTGGCGACATTTCTGTGATTGTGTTATTTTTTTTCATTCATGTGAAAATTGATGTTTTAATCACTGACTTCCTGGATGGAACTTATTGGGCCACAGTTCATTCACTAACTGCCAGCTAAGATTCATTTCCTATTTAATGAGAAGTTTACATGCAGGCACATACACACACACACACACACACACACACACACACACACACACACACACACACACACACACACACACACACACACACACCTCAAAATAATTTCCTTGTACCTGGAACATGAAGTCTAGATATCTGTAATTGTTTTGACTCTATCATAATTTCAGAAAGGTTGCTATAGTTAACCACCACCCTTTCAGTGAAACAATATTTCCTAATTTCTTCCCTTAACTGCATACCTTGTATCCCCAAATTGTGTCTTCTTGCTCTTCTACATTTTTTTAGACAGTATGCACTTGAACTGCATGGATTTCCCTGAAAATATTATAAGTTTCTGTTATGTCATCCCTCTATTTTCTTTCCTCAGGGTTGCAGGAGTTAAACTCTTCAGGTTGCTCTTTATATGGTTTGTGGTGCAGATGATGAAGCAGCTTGTGTTGCCTTCCGCTGATTTGCCTCTCTCAAGTCCATATCTTACAAAGTGCATGATATTGTAGATGGGAAGTCTTAACAAGTGTCTAAACACATAAAGCCAAACCCCACTAGCTGTGAACATGCATGTTTTTACCTTCTTATGACCTCGTCAGTGCAGCATAAGTGAAATTGTGGCTTTGTTCGCCTGAATATGTCCATAACAGACTTAAAAAGAAAAAGTCATGGACATTCAGAATTGCCATATAGCTGAAACACCTGGTGTCCTTGTGGGGTCATTTGCATATATTCCATGATACCTCTAATGCAAGAGGTTTCAAGGTATCACACAGTGAAAAGTCCAGCTTGGCTAGATTTTTCTTTGTTTTTTTTTTTTGGTTCTTTTTTACTGATTAGTTGTTCTGTGTAACCTTGGTACTCATTGGTGTGGATTATTAGTTGGGATATTTTGCAGTCACCCTAATGATAATGGATATCATTTGGGTATGACAACCCAGTGTTTCCAAATGTTAGTCAAACATTTTGTGCTGATGAGGTCATAAGAAGATCAAAACATGCATGTCCACAGCTAGTGGGTTCATAGGTTCATAGGCTGGTACTAGGCTATCAGCCCTAAGGCCTATACAAGCCTAGCCAAACAATTCCCCGGATATTTCTTCCCACAATATTTACTTCCCTGGACCCCTGTCTAGCAGGGCGACTGATGTGATCCCCAAGGTGAATTTCCTATCTCCCATCCTATCGTCAAGGTTCCTCTTGAAGAGGGCCAAGGAGGTGCTCTGCTTGGCATGTATGGGCAGTTTATTCCAGAGTATGGGGAGTCTCTGGGTCAGGAACCTATCCCTCCAGCATGTTTTGTTCATTGTGATGACAAGGTTTAGATCCCTGGAGCGTGTGGCTCTGAGGGATTGGGAATTTTTTAAGTGGAACATGTCCAACAGCTCATGGTTTGACATGGCCTTGTATGTTAAGCAGAGATCGCCTCTGAGTAGATGATATGCTACAGAGTATAGCTGGAGTTTTTTTTAGATGGTCAGCATAGCGCATCTGCTTTAGGCCTGTGATTTTTTAGTGAAGTATTTCTGTGGCCTTTCCAGCTGTTTCAGCTGTCTTGTGAGGTACATACCAAATGAGTCATTGTAATCTATAATGGGTCTAATGAGGGATGAGTACAGTGGGACAATGACCTCCTTTTTTCTGGATGAAAAGCCCTTAGTGATGAGGGGTGCCACATAGAAGAATTTCCTGACTGTTGTGGCAATATGGTTAGCGAAGGTGAGACCACTGTCCACCTGTGTCCCTAAGTCTCTCATCACACTTTTGGTGTTTAGTGTACTGCTACCTATGTGGTAATTCATGAGTACATGTTTTTTCCCAAAGAGGATAACTATACATTTCTTGGCATTAAGCTTGAGCCCATGGCTCTGGCACCATGCATCTGTTTCTGTAAGGCCCTTTTGTAGAATATCCACATCATTTGGGGATTCAATAATGGCTTCCAGTTTGTAGTCATCTGCGAACTTTGTTAGCCTGAGTTCCTTCGTGTTGGCCTGTACTTCAGAGAAGTAGATGCCAAACAAGAGTGGTCCCAGGACTGAACCCTAAGGTACTCCACTTCTCTGCAGCTGGATTTGGAGTTGGCTATTTTTACAGTCTGGGTTCTGTCAGTAAGCCAGATGCCAACCCATCGAGTGACATAGGGATTTATGCCCAGCTTAGTAAGTTTATCTATGATTCTAGAGTGGGGGGTGGTGTTAAAGGCCTTGGTGAGGTCCAGATAGGCTGTGTGGACTGCCTTACCCTCGTCCCAGCTCTGGAGACTGATTCAAAGAAGTCAGTCAGGTTCAGGAGACAAGATCGGCCCTTCACAAACCCAAACTGGGTGGGGTCCAGTGTTTGAAGGTTGGCAATGTCTTTGTTTATAAATTCCATGATAATGTGTTCCATGCCCTTGCAGATCAGGCTCATCAGACTGATGGGACGGTAGTTCCCGGGATCCAAGGTGGATCCCCCCTTTTGGAGTGGGATAACTGTAGCTGTGCGCCACTCAGTAGGCACAAAGCCTGAGGTGAGGGGTTTGGCTTTATTTGCCTGAATTTGTCCATAACATATTTAAAAAGAAAAAGTCATGGACATTTAGAATTGCCATATAGCTGAAACACCTGGTGTCCTTGTGGGGTCTTTTGCATATATCCTGTAATGCCTCTAATGCAAGAGGTTTCAAGGTATCACACAGTGAAAAGTCTAGCTTGGCTAGATTTTTCTTTTGTTTTTTTTTCTCTTTGAATCATGACAGTGATTAATCATATTTGTGACCTTCAGGAGAGCAGTTACAAATGCAAAAGCAAAGGGACATATTGGAGCTTGCTTTGGGGGTGGTGTAAATGTAGGCATGGAAGCTAGAAGTACTTATTTCACCAACAATAGGAAGAGAAGAATGCACTTGTGAGTGATACTAGTCTGGAGAGTGAGCCTTTACTGGGGTAATGGGGTGCTAACATATCAATATTTTTAAAATAATTACAGGGAAAGATGGGACACAGCTGCTAAGTTAAAGAAAGGTTTTTTTTGTTTTAGAAAACAAAAACACTACCCATATAAAGACCATTTCATATTTAACCATGCGTATCCTGGCGGGGTTCTGCCTGGTCACGGAGTTCAACAGTCTACATTGATTGGGTTCTAAGTACCGAAATACAACTGATGGAATTATCATTAGACTGTATGTCATCAATGACAGGTGGAGACTGCAGAGGAATAACTTACTCATGCATTCATTACAGGAAGTATAAAACTGACAGGACAGTGTTGACATACTACACATGGTATCATACCTCTCAACTGTACAGATTTTTGCAGAATGTCCAGATTTGTGCGTCATATTTTGGTCCATTTTTTATAAAGTTGTGGTTTTCTAGCAAATCATTGAAGATTAAAGTCAGAAAATGATGGTAAATATTTGAGTCTCAGACTTCAAACCCTTCAGAAAGTTCATGCTCATGCAAAACATATTATCCTATCTACTTTTTAAGTTTGTAAGTACAATATTTAAAAATTGTCCCCCCATTATTTATGGCTTTGTCCAGATTTCTTGATCTAAGAGTTTGAGAGGAATGATGGTAGTTTAGGTGCAGAAACATAAGCCATATAACACATTCCAAAAAAAAATCTTAAAATTTTAATTGTAAACTTTTTACAGACGTTCAGTAGTATGAGAAAAAATCAGTTGACAATACAAAATACCAGACCAGCTTTAAAAAAAAAAATTGGCCCTAGGTTCTTAGAGCTGTAAGAAACATGTCAATTCAGAAGGGAAGACCAAAGCTGGAGATTAAAGTACGTTATAGTGCAGCCTCAAACCCCAAAGCATGAAGGCTGGGAAGACTTCTATGAGGTAACACTGCTTCTGCCAAAAGGGCGTGCTTGTTCAGTTATAAATACTTTATACAGACACAGTAAGTCATATGGTAACAGATGATTTAAGAGGGAAAATATATCATTTCTTGAGATTAGTCTGAGAATCCTGAGTATTGCCTACCGCAAAACACACTGGAACATTTATTTTATGTATTTGTTATTATTTATTTATCCTTTGCTGACCTCTTTTCAGGGGAGGCACAAGATGGTGTCATGCTAATTATGAGAAATTTGGCCAAGACACTGGGTAAATTCCCACCCCTTTACACCACACTGTTGCCTCAATAATGGAATTTGAAGCCAATCAAACCTCAGGTGGGAATAGAATCCATAGAACCCACAGCCTACTGTCCAGCATTAGAGGCAAGTGTGCTATCTGTTGATGCAGTGACAGTGCACTACAATGAAGTAGTTGGCCTAGGTCAGCTGTTCTTGCTGTTATGATAGAAGCAGTTAAAACACACAGCTTTTACACAGATAACAAGACAGTGTCAGAACAGATATATATTCTACACTGGCAGATCTTTAGTTAACACAAAAAAAGTTGCTTTTGGGCCCAATGTTAATTTTTTAATGGAATACAGAGAAGAAATTTTTCTATCTGCATCATGATACATTTGTTACTGTATATCACCAACAGCTTGCTCATCAACCCCTTTTCATTTTTATGGTATTCTAATGGTATTATATGGTTTTCTAACTTTTACAATTGAGCCTTGTCTTCACTATCACCCCTGAAGTTTTCCAACTTGCTGGTGTGGAAATACTCTTGGCCAAAGCTATTTCAGTGGGTATGTAGAGAAGGCTGCCTTTCCTTTTCTAGAGTAACCCAAGTCTATAGATTTTTTACAGATGAGATCTGTCTATTCTACCTCCTCCTCCTGAAGTTTGCAGCTTGCCGGTCTCAGTATTCTTGACTAAAGTTGTTTCAGTGGCATGTAGAAAAGGCTGGCTTTTTAACACAATCTGCCTTTCTCTACTACATTCATGGTTTACTATCAAAATGTGGAGTGGCACTTACGTGAAACTGGGATGGCCGAATGCATGTTTCCCAGTTTCTGTAATGCCGATCTGGAAATGTTCAAATCCACATCAGCAAATGGGAGTGTACATTTGCTAATATGAGATTGACGTTCTGATTGAAGATCGCACTACCCTTTTCCTCACTGTATTGCTATCTTGGAGTTGGAATATATAATATGCAGGGGTTGTGGGGGGTGAAGTGGGGCTTGCCCCCTTCAAAACCGTAAAAACATGCTTTATATTTACAATTTCCACAGCAACTTCACCACAACAGCCTGAAGGTTTGACTTCATGTCTTTATATTTAGAATAATTTTGAATGCGGACACCGAGGTGATGATTGCCAACATGCTGTTAAAGCGACATTACCAAATTTGACAAGGATACTCAACAAAATGATTAGCATTTGTTGTTAATTTCACCATTTTAATAGTAAGCCACATTCACACTATAGGAGTTAATCAATGTAACTTTATTCTCAAACAGTAATTCTTTTTCTTTCTATCTTCTCGTCGCTTGTCCTAGATGAAGGTCTATGTCAGTCCCCAGCTATCAAGCAACCACATCTTCCCCTCATAATGTGCATTATCTCCAGCTGTGAGAACAGTCTCTCTCTAAGCAAGCTGAAAGAACAAAGGATACCTGTAGTGAGAATTAGAAAGTTTTGCAGTCTGCATTAACAGCACTGTATGTTATTGTTTTTAAATAAATGCCACAGATATTCTTAAGTCCTTTCAAATAGTTTTATGGACGTTTGGCCTATTTCTGTACTAAGCACTATAGGTATGCACACATGACTTGGGGCATAGCATCATCACCTCAACTCTGGTCCCACTTTAATAATGTTTCTTTTCAAATATAATCTGTCTGCTAGTTCCCTCCTATTAACAGTGTTACAGTCTCCTCCCCAAACACTATCCCTCTAGTTTCTCTTGTTATGCAGATGTAACATATATTTTTCCTTGCTACATAGAAATTTCCATTAATAATAATGAAAATAACCCATATTTTTTATATTTTTTAGACTAATACAAACACCAATAATAAATGTTAAACCGAATCAAAACAATTTCCTGCAGTCAGGAAATTGTCTCAGATTGTTTTCTGGCCAAACTATAATATTGCCAGGTGCAACCAGTTGTGCTCAGGTTCACTTTCTCTCCTACCTTACCCCCATATCCCACCCACCCCACCTACTCTAAGTTTCTCACCTTAGATCCCACCCTAACAAACATGCTACCAATCCACAACAACTTCCTCCCACACAAAAACCTACCTAACCAATAGCAACCTCTTACATCACCAAATTCTATAACTGCCAAATACTTTGACCCACCTATAAAACTATCTCCCCAACTCCTTGTAAAATATTTAATCTTTTGCAGGGCTTTCTCTCTTTGCATATAATTACTCAACTACTGTTTAAATGTTTTTTTAATCTGTTGTAGACCCTCAACCCTTCTCCTCTGAAAATGGGTCACTGGCTCACTTTGACTTTCCAAGCTATCAAAAACAAATCAAAAAATAAAAATAAAATGGTTAATATGTGTAAATTCACTATATATTAACAACTCCCTGCATAGATAAACAGTCTGTAATAAATACAGTTTCATTGGGTATCAGTTGTTGTAATACATAATCGTTCCTGTTTCTTTAGTTGTGGTTTTATAATCTTTGTCTGTAAAAGTCTATACATACTGTTACACAAAATTGTAGTATATGTTTGCCCTCAGATTGTACTATATATCACTTTATAAAATGATTATTTCTGAAATATTTTTGATATACACAACTAATGTTAACCCATTTTTATTTTTACTTCACTCACTCCATCTTGATCAGTAGACAGCTTTATTCCTAATTGCTAACCTCAAACCTTTTTCTTTTCTGTAATGTCTGACTCCTGTATGAACTGACAGCTTAATAATAACAAACCTGCAATTATTGGAGCTGCTGTTTTGTACATCTTTGCTCAAAGACTTCCAGACATCAAATGAAAAGCCATGCCTGGACAATTATAAACCACTGTATGTATATGAAATGGGATATGCAATGCAATATGTGGTGTTTGTGGGATGAAAACCTTTAACAAATTTGATTTGATATGGCAGTCCTTATATATATATATATATATATATATATATATATATGTGTGTGTGTGTGTGTATAATTTGCAAATTCTGTTTATATGCCTATTATATTTTGCGAAAGGAACAGATTGCCCAGAGGACGTGTAGAGTCAGGTATCACCTGCAACAATGAGAATCCAGTCTCCACTTCCTCACAGTGATCTCCATGGCAACCTAAACATGATACACAACAATAACAAGGTCCTGAGAAAAGTGAAAGCCTGTTTGTCTTCACAGCTCAGGGATGAAGGATGAATGGAATGTCCTTCTGCAACCACTCTTTATGATGTGCCCCAAAATCTTAATGGGGGCTCTACCCAACAGTACCACTGATTGGCATTATCTGTGTACTGATGACTTATGGGTTGCCATGCTAAATATTTGCAAAATTTCTAGAAAAAGCAATTCTGTAGCCCCATCTGCCACTTTTTATTTTACAGTTTGTAGCTTTTTACTGATTTCTTCAGAATGATGAGGAATTAGAAGCACAGCTGATTTTGGCTACAAGTAAAGTCCATATTTATTAGGGCCCCCTGGTCAACGTGGACCCCAAAAAAGAACAAATTATTTTTCAGGTTTTTAAAAAAGTTAAGTCATAGTAAGTTATTCTGCCAGTAAACATGTTATCCAGGTAAAAAATTTAATAATTAATAATTAAATAGCAAACCATACAAAAAAATCAGAAAAGAGAAAATAAAAAGAGAAAGAACACAACAGAAAGATAGGAGAGGAAAGCCTAGCCGTGCAACCAAGCCCATCTTTGCCTTACAGTTTCTTGGACAGGGTGTGTTAGTAAGGAGGTTACTGTTGGCCTCTGTCCATCAGAGACCTGGGGTCCAGGCTGGAGGTGAATTTGCAATTTCCTATCCAATGATTTAAGGCTTCTTTGGAACAGGGTCAGGGATGAACTCTGCTTCACCTGGACGGGGAGCTTATTCCATGGCATGGGGATCCTTTGAGACACATATCGTTCCCTCTAGCAGGTTCTAGTTGAAACAGACAAAGTTCAGGTCCTTGGATCTAATCTTTCTGATACTGTTTGTCTTATGGATGTGCAAGAGATCCATCAGAGCTGGATTCAAAGATGCCTTATATGCTAGTCATAGATCGCCTCTCAGTAACCTGTAGGAAACTTAATACAGAGAAAGGACCTTAAGGCAATCTGTGTATGACAGGGTAGGCACACCGTGGATTCTTCTGGTCAGGAACCTTTGAGGGCATTCCAAATTATTGCAAGTGCCTGGCTAGGTACATGCCAAAGGGGGCATTGTACTCAATGATTTGGAAAGGGGAAAAGCCTACTTTATATTAACATGTAAGGCTGGAAAGGAAGGGAAAGAATACTTAACTTGTATTATACAACTTAACTTTATTTATACAAGTGTTTTCCTTGCAGAGATATTATAAGTTTCACCATATTTATTGTAATCTTGCATTTCTTGCACCATAATAAAGTTTTCTCCTTGGAAGCACAGAAGTATTCAAAACCTGTGTAAGGGGAAACTCTTCTCACACGTATTCTATAACTCCAATGTTATTATTGGTTTTAACACATGATTTGTACTGGCAGATTTTTCTCCCATGCAACCAGTATTTAATGTTTAAAAGTTTTCTCCCAAGTTCAAAAAAAAAAAAATCAGACTGGAAAGCATCAAATTATGATGAACCTACCCTAACGTACACTTAATTTTTTTTTTTTTATATTATATCCAATGACTGTACTTTAGGAACTTATAAATTGTTTAATGTATTATTATCATTACTATGTTAACTATTTTAAGTTTTATATTTTAGCAACCTCTTGCTGGACCAGTTGTTTGTTTCTTTTTCCTTTGGTTTTTGCTTTTGTTGCATACTTAAAATTTTAATAAAAAAAAAAAACATATGACAAAAACGTACCTCCTCTCATAACAGTTAAGTGGGGAGTCTGCTGTAACAATACTCCTTTTCTGGCTATGAGTTTTATTGGATTTGTTTATGAATGGCATGGTCTGATTATAAGACCTAAACCCAAATGATCAAGAAATATGCCAGGAATATGAAAATGTATTATAACCAATACCTAAAAATGGATTATTGCTATTAAAACAATATAAATACAACCCATAAAGATATATACACAATTATTTTTAAATGTAGCATCCTGTAGCCTGTAGCATTAAAATGAAGTACAGTTACTGAATTATTATAAGTAGTTACTGCCATTATGAATTTAATTTAACAAATATGTATACCTGCTAAGATGTAAATGTAGTGTTTTTCTTTTTATTTTTGTCACATGCTTTAACGAAAGCGCTTTTTCAATAAAAGTGCTTTTGTTAAAGTGTGTTTGGGTTTTATGGATTCGGACGTTTGCTCAGTCGAGCAAATGTCCTAGATTCTTATATATATATATATATATATATATATATATATATATATATATATATATGTGTGTGTGTGTGTGTGTGTGTGTGTGTGTGTGTGGACCTACTTCATATGTTCGCCACTTCAAAATGCCGAATTTCATATGGCGAGACCATATGATTGACACTTGAAATGTCAAACATATGAAATACAAAAGTAAAAAACAACAAACACTTACCTAATCCCTGCACACCACTCTGTTACTTAAATATACCAACTCCGAGATTGCACTACATTGCAGGAATGGAAATCTTTCCATTCTGCACTGTACGGAGATGCCGGTTCGCATTGTCGGCATTCCAAATGTTGATTATATGGCCTCGGCCACATTAAATTTGGCATTTTGAAGTGTCGACAATGTGAGATATATATATATATATATATATATATATATATATATATATATATATATATATATGTATATGTGTGTATGTATTTATATATACTTCAAGACTGCACAGAATAAAGTTTTCAGTCTGCTATAACAGTTTATTTTTCTGCTCTGTCACCTGAATTTTCAGTGAACTGTATGTATATGGATGTACTTCGAAACATCAAAGTGTACAAACGTCAAAAGGCTAACAATCAATCCTGAAAGATCAAAAGCTAAAATAATGAAACAGCAAAACACTTAAATTTTTTGAAAGGGGACAAGCCCCCTTGCACCTTCCACACCCCTGCTAATTATATATACCAACTCCGAGACCACTTTACAGTGGGGAAAGGGCAAATTCCCCAATCTCTCCTGTGCAGAATCTTGCACTGACTTAAGTGCAGAGTTTTGATCACTTCTGCTGGTGTTAAACACTTTCAAGATTACAAGTGTGTGTGTGTGTGTGTGTGTGTGTGTGTGTGTGTGTGTGTGTGTGTGTGTGTATATACATATATATATATATATATATATATATATATATATATATATATATGTGTGTGTGTGTGTGTGTGTATGGGTCTACTTCATAAGTTCATAGGTTCATAGGTAGGCAGTAGGCTATTGGCCCTAGGGCCTATATAAGCCTAGCCAAATGGTACCCTGGCTTTCGCCACCCAAAAAAAATATTTTCCTGTGTGCCTGTCAAGCAGAGCCACAGAAGTGATCCCCAGTGTGAATTTCCTATCTCCCATCCAATCTTCAAGATTTTTCTTGAAGAGTGCTAATGAGGAACTTTGTTTGATATAGATAGGTAGTTTGTTCCAGAGTATGGGAAGTCTCTGGGACAGGAATCTATCCCTCCAGCATGTTCTGTTTATTGTGGTGACAAGGTTTAGGTCCCTGGAGTGTGTAGCTCAGAGGGATTGGGATTTCTTTAAGTGGAGCATGTCCAACAGCTCTGGGTTTGACATAGCTTTGTATGTTAGGCAGAGATCGCCTCTGAGTTGGCAATATGCGATGGAGTAAAGCTGGAGTTTTTTGAGATGGTCTGCGTAGGGCAGCTGTTTGAGGTTGATAATCCTCTTTGTGAGATATGCCTGTGGCCTTTCCAGTTGTTGTAGATGTCTTGTGAGGTACATACCAAAAGGGGCGTTGTACTCTATAATGGGTCTAATGAGTGATGAGTAGAGGGGGAACAATTACCTCTTTTTTCCTGGATGAGAATCCTTTTGTGATGAGGTGTGCCACGTAGAAGGATTTCCTGACTACTGTGGCGATGTGATTATCAAAGGAGAGACTACTGTCCACCTGTGTCCCAAGGTCTCTTATCACACTTTTGATGCTAAGTAGACTACTGCCTATCTGGTAGTTCATGGGTACAGAGTTTTTACCAAAAGGGATGACAATGCACTTTTTGGCATTGAGCTTGAGGCCATGGCTTTGACACCAGGCATCTGTCTCAGTGAGGCTCTTTTGTAGGATGTCCACATCGTTAGGAGTTTTGATTATGGCTCCTAGTGAACTTCATTAGCCAAAGACCTTCTGTGTTAGCCTGTACTTCAGACAAGTAGATACCAAACAGGAGAGGACCCAGGACTGAACCCTGTGGTACTCCACTTGTCACTGGTCTGAAGTCGGATTTAGAGTCTGCTATTTTCACAGTGTGGGTTCTGTTATTGAGCCAGTTGGCAACCCATCTTGTGACATAGGGATTTATACCTAGTTTAGTTAGTTTATCTATAATTCCAGAGTGGGGGATGGTGTTGAAAGCCATGGCGAGATCTAGATAGGCTGTGTGAACCACCTTACCTCATCTACGGCTTTGGTGACCGCTTCAAAGAAGTCTATCGGGTTTAGGAGACATGATCTGCCTTTTGCAAACCCGAACTAAAATCTCATTTCACTGACTTTCATTTCACTGAGACTTAATCACCTAAATTTCACATTACTGACAACTCATTTAATTGAATCTCACTTCACCGACAACTTACAATGGTAAATTTCAAAAGACTAAATGGGAAACCATAGACAAACAGACTCACAACACTAATGACTACCTCTTTCCACAACTTAAAAACTACTTACTCATCCTCTTAACAGAAACCAGACAATATAAAGCCAAACTAACTGGAGCGCTAAGCCCCCCACACCCCCCAATGTGGGGAACTGTGTCCCCCACACACCCCCTAACTATATATGCTAACTCCAGGATCGCACTACAGTGGGGAAAAAGGCATATGCCTTTTACTTCCCTCACAGTACTCTACACACTGCTATTACTGCTGGGAGCGCACAAAACATCTGTCATATTACTTTAGATACTGCCCATACAAATGTAAAGATACATGCCCACATTTAGAAACACTACAACACCACTTTCTACATTACTGTTGGTATTCTGACACTCAGCACTGTAAGTTACAGAAATTCTTTCTATCACAAACAAGTTAAAGGTGAAAAGAAATCCACATCAGGTCTATAGCTTACAATTCAGTGAAATAAATTTTTTAAGTATTATGAAAATTAGATGATTTGGTCTCAGTGAAATGAATTTCAGTGAAACAGTATTTCAATGATCTGAAGTAGACCCATATATATATATATATATATATATATATATATATATATATATATATATATATTTACACACACACACACACACACACACACACACACACACATATATATATGTATGCATATTACAAAGATAAATAAGGAGTGCATCTACAGAGTAGTACATAGTTTCTGCTGTTCAGTGCAGTGAGTGGTATAGCTTATTTAAGAATTGGATGTTGTGCATTCTAGTCATATGCAGTTGTAGGATATACTTTCACCAGTTGTGTCGTGCAGTGGCGGATATAATGTGTTGTCTTGATTTGGCAATCATGTTGGTGCAGCCAGTGATGTGTCTGACTGTGCTACTGACCAGTGAACTTACAGCTCAGCAGTATAAGGAATATCCCATTCCATATCTGTTTATAAATATGTCCACATCTGTTTATAAATATAATTACTGTTTCAGAGTGTGAAGCTTTGTGCAACACTGGTCTGCTATTTATAAAATGGCAAACACTGAAAGAAAGCAGAATAATCCATATGAGATGCTGTTTCATCTCAGCTTGCCCTTTTTCACATCCATATGCAATGCTTTATTCTGAACAGAAAAGACATACAGCTTGGAATTATGAGTACTTAAACCACAAAGTGTGTCTGTGCAGCCAAAATAATACTAAGAACATCCAAACAATGCCTCACATAGTGTGAAGGACCGGAACCAAAAAAAAACCACTTTGCTGTAGTATGAAAATATTTAATAAACACCACCGAAAACTATAAAATCTTACAAAGCAACTTAGTAGCAGTGCTCAAGTAACGGTTAAGTGCTTTCGTCCTAAGCATAGGACTTCATCAGAACCATTGAAAACATAAAAGTATAGTATAAATACCAAAAGGAAGTCATGTGCAAAGGTCTAAGTTGACAAAATAAAATTTGTGTTTCTGGTTTCAAAACACATGGTTAAAACATTCATTAGTATAAAAATGTGTTAAAATCTACAAAGTCCTAAATTATACACAAAATAATAAACATTAAAGTGCTGGTATGCATACCAAAAGGAAGTCATGCACAAAGATCAGAGCCGACAAAATAAAATTTGTGTTTGTGGTTTCAAAAGAAAATATGTAATGTATTAGTATGAAATGCTAAAGATCTACAAATCTTACACAAAAAAAAAATTGTAACTATAGTTTTGCTGCCCTTAGTTTGAGAATGGGTAAAATGATATGCTCTCATTAAGACAAGGGTAGCAGAATGCATTTTGACCTTCGCACATGACTTCCCTTTGGTATTTATATTAGCATTTTTATGTTTTCAATGGTTCTGATGAAGTCCTATAATGAAGACAAACCTGCTTAACCATCGCTACTAAGCTGCTTTCTAAGATTTTTACAGTTTTCAGTGGATTTTATTCAGTATCTTCATTACTGCATCAAAGTGTTTTATATTTGATTCCAGTCCTGCACACTACAGCTTGGAAATGTGTAACATGTCTTTGGATGTAACATTTGAAGGAAGCCTTGCATACTCTTATAGAAAGATGTATTCTCTATAATAGGCATGAAATGTCACCTTTCCTAATGCCACTCTTGTGTGTGTGTGTGTGTGTGTGTGTGTGTGTGTGTGTGTGTGTGTGTGTGTGTGTGTGTGTGTGTGTGCGTCTGTGTGTGCATGTGTGTGTGTACATGCACACATGCACGTGTGTTTGAGACAAATAATGACAGACTACACATTTGTTGCTACACAGTGGAGAAAATAAAATGGTGCCATTCAGCAGAGATTTTCTTTAAATATGAATGATCAACCTTTTGCCATGAGTAAAAAGCATGTTAAAAACATTTTTACTAATCAAATTGCACAAAATTTATCACTCACTGAACTCTCTGAACTATTGGGAAAACCACTACCTTGTCAGAGTATTATGAGTGCCCTTCTCACTTTGAAACATCAAAGGTAACAAAATAGGAGCAAATGGACTTCCTTGCCAAGGCTTTCCAAGCCCTTGGGTTCATGAAGTGTTTCAACCATGTCTCCATGAAAAGCAAGGTTAAATTGTAACAATGGGAGACACTAGAAGGAATTCTACTGTTACCAAGATAATGTGCTGAATGTGCTGGATGAATTACCCTTTGCCATCAGTGTTGGTCTGATGAAAACAATTCAGAGATTCAAAGCATCTTAAATCAAAGAAAGAAAGCCCATAGCTTATGCCATGTTAGAATCTCATGGCAGTAAGGAAAGAGTCCAAGTGCTAAAGCTTAAAGAAAAATATTATGCATTAAAAGGAAATGTCATTAAGACAAGGAAGTAATTTTCTACCTGACAATCCTCAGAAGCAGAATATCTCCCAAACTCAAGAAGTCTAAATCTTTCAAGCTGATGCTCTCTCACTCACCGCTGTTCTCCAATCACAGCACAGCTAATTGCTGCTGAAGAAATGCAAATCCATTCAAGCTAAACAGAATAAATATTTTCAGGCAATCCTGAGCCAGAAATCTTCAACGATAGATATTAAATCTCAAATATGCCTCTTGACTCCATTAAAGAGAATCTCTCAACAATCACCATAGCATTAAAGAAATATTATATATTATCAAGCTGGCCAAAAAACTACAAAGATATGAAACTTGAAGGTGTACAGTGGAAGGGTTCATGGATGGGGAGAAAAAATGGAACTCCAGCTTCACCATCTTATTCTTTTTATTTTTAGTGATGGAAAGATTCAAGAGGACTTCAGGAATGCCAGGAAAAGTGGCATCCTCATGAAGGGAGATGATTTAATATGAGGACATTATAAAGGTGTTACTTTCTTTCCCAGCACATAGTAAATCTTAAAGTGCATTCTTCAAGCATCTCTTGTCTATAAATGAACATCTCTTGCCACAATTTCAGTATCAATTTAGAATGTCTTGTTAGACAAATGGCATGTTCTATGCTGACCAGAGCAGTGGCAAAACCAGAATGTGTCTATCAATGATGGTGCAGTGGTGCAACAGTAGCATTGTCGCCTCACAGCAAGAGGTTCTCTGGTTCAGTTCTTGGCTGGGGTGCCTTCTGTGTGGAGTCTGCATGTCCTCCCTGCATTTGTGTGGGTTTCCTCTGTGTGCTCCGGTTTCCTCCCACATTACAAAGACATGCATCTAGAGCATTTCTCACCAGGCCTCCACTGAAAATTGGCTTTGTTCCAAGTCGTACTTTCCTGGTTAACAAATGTTAAATAAATAAAAATGATTAGACAATGGCTTCTTACTCTATTACTCGTGAAGCGGTATAAAGGTGCTAAGCTACATATGGCTGCCATGCACAATTCATCAAGGCTTGAGACTTTTTCAAGACCTAATCATTATCAATATTCTCATGTTTTCCATTCAGAAGAGAGTCCTTGCTCTCTTTTTGTTCTGTGTCTTGCTTGTAATCATTTTCACTCTCATAAAAGACTGCCTCTTCACTGTAATCCTCAACAGATAGAAAAGATGTAGGGTCTGGTCAGTCTTGCTTGTCTCTGTTCAAAACACATAATTGCAGTAAACATCCAAATCTGACTTCTAGTACAGTGATGACTATGCCACTGGTACATTCACCAAGCATGGCCTTCGGTCTATATTACATTTTGCTGTGGAAGCTTAACAAATGTCTGACACTCCTTTAACAGCAGGAAATCATGATACCCTATTTATCTACTCAAATCCTTGAAAATGACCCCATAAATTTCATTACAAGTAGCTGGATCTTGAAAACAGAAATAGCCACTTCTTCTTAACAGCACCAATTTTAAACAATTAGCACCAAATGAGAAGCTGCTTTAGAAGTTATCTGTAGAGGTATTTTGAGGTGAAGGTATACAATTCAGTTATCATATTCAGGCTTCATTACAGATATAGAACTTGGATAATGAATCATTTAAACAGCCTAGAGATATAATACCAATGGTGCCTTCATAAAAATCGTGCATATAAAGCAGCAAAATTGCTACACTGACATCAGTGTTTCATTGAAAATATTGCCAGCAATGAGGCAGTGATCCTTAAACATGAAGTCTAGTGATATATGAGGCAGTGATCCTTAAACATGAAGTCTGGTGATATGGATATTGTCTTCATAAGCTATAGACTCCTTAAAGAGGTTTTTTGCTGCCATCTCAGTCATAATCAGAGATACCATGGGGGTCAAAGGAAACACTGCAAAAATTACACTGAAGGGGTACCTTAAGAATATAGATATGGTCATCATGATCTTGAAGAATTTAGCCATCGACTGAAACTGATACTACAACATGCAATACATGTGGGCTGGTGTGAAGACAAAGGCCTTGATCTTAAAACCAAAATCATTACACAGAATGAGAATGACATCCCAGCAGTGGGTGTTCATGTACACTGGAAGAACAATGAGTTCTGTGGCTAGATTTGTGGCTCTAGAGCAGATTATGCAATCACATTCCATCACTTAACCATGGCAGAAGTCATTTGAAGTGGGGGATCAGTATCACTGATGAGTGCTGACAATTAAAGATAGGAGCATAATAACAGTGAACAGTTACAAAAGTTCATTGGAATTTAGTGCATCTGTATCAGTGAACTGCTAATGGTGACAGGAAGAATTTTGGCATTCCGGAAATGCCACCATTATACACAATCTAGCACATTAGCATACAGTAAATGTGTTTCTAACTTACAAACGTCTCTATGTGGTCCAGAAAGTAAATTCCTTGCTGTGGCTGAATGGAGACCTTTTCATAGATCATTAAACCAACATGCTGTTACTCACATTTAGAAAATGGGCTTGGAGAATTAGCGATTCCCCAAGTTTTAAAATGGGCTCAGAAAATCAGTGGTCTCCACTGGACACTTGATATGTCAAAGAGGGTTATTAATGTAGAGGGAAAGACTGGTTAAAGTGAGAATGTTTACTCTGTTATGAAATCTGTGCACTGAGATTAAAATCCTTTATTGGCGCCACCATTTCCTTTCCTTTCCTCTCTCTAACTATGGCTCATAAAAAAAGCACTGTTAGTGAGCAGGGGAAAATAAGATAAAAAATAATTAAAAGAAATAAAAATATCAGAACAAAGGCAAGTAACTGCAGCAGCAACAATTACAAGGACATGACATTTTCTTATTTCTCATTAACCACGCATGCCCTGCAGTGGTTTGGATCACGTCTGACAGCAATGATTTAAAATACATTAGAGTGGCTATTACTTGTATAGTAAATAATTACTCTGATCACAATCAGACATCTGAGCTGTGCATAGTCAACAATGTGAATATAACTATGTGTGTATCTGTGCCAGTTTCTCAGTGTGTGCCTGAATGTGTTCATTTGTGGGGGCATGTACTACAATAGTCTTTGAATGGGAATGACAGCAAGGCTCTCAAATATATTACAACGGCTATTGTTTATGTATTAAATCATTCATTTGATCACAGTCAGACATCTGAGCTATGCATAGCCAACAAAATGAATATGTGTGTGTGTGTGTGTGTGTGTGTGTGTGTGTGTGTGTGTGTGTGTGTGTGTCTGCGCATGTGTGTATCTGTGCCTCTGTGTCTGTATATGCCTATATGTGTTTATTTGTGGGTACATGTCTTGTACTTATTCAGACTGTGTTTGACAGCAGTGAGATAAAATACATTACAATAACTATTAAATCATGCATTTGATCACAGTCAGACATCTGAACTGTGCATAGTGAATAAAGTGAATACATATTTGGCAGTTAGTGCAGAGGATTAAGGCTCTGAGCTGTTAATGAACTGCTTCCTGTAACTCAATGGACAAGGTCTGATTCCTTCTACCTCCAGTTATCTATCACATGACTCTGAGCGAGATATGGTTATTTATCACATGACTTCGAGCGAGATACTTAACCAGACAGTTCTCCCAAGTCACTACTGAAATGGGACACTTATGTTTCCTATTCAAATATAGAAAATTAAAAAAAGTCAGTGTCTATGCTTCTCATCTGTGTGTGTGTGCATTTTTGTATATGTGTCAGAGACTGTCTTTCTGCCTCCATTTGTGTTTTTGTGTGTGTGTGTGTGTGTGTGTGTGTGTGTGTGTGTGTGTGTGTGTGTGTGTGTGTGTGTGTGTGTGTGTATATGTGTGCTCATGTAGACATTATTAAATATTTACATAACTGATATTTTGGATGGAAAATACTTCCTCCTATAACAATTACATGTCCTACAACAACTTCCAAACATTAGGTGGAGGAAATCTTTTACATCAATAATGTAAAAAATATATATTCTAATAAAAAGACAAATATAAAACAATTTAAGAGGGTCATTTTCTAAGCATAATAATACTCTCCAGGGTGGGTGTTACAAGGAAATAGTGAACATTCCAGGGGTGGGGAGGCCCTCTGCCTTTGGCATTGGGCCTCACAACATACCTGAGCCGATATGTTATTTCTCTGACATGTATCAGACTTACAAATTACCATAAATTTCAGGTGAAATTTCACTCCATGTGATCTCAGAACTTAAACTCTGCTAGTTAACAAAACTATATCATGTTTTAGACTATAATTGACTGGAGAAAGAAACTAAATTTACGATAATTTAGACTGTCAAATGACAGGTATTACTAGTTATCCCATTCATAATAAGTAATAAAAACTTATTTAATCTGCGAGAAAAACAGTTAACAAGCTGCCTAAAGGAGAAGTGATACAGACAGTTGCCTTTAGCATTAACTGTCCTAGAGCACAAAACTTGCATTTCTCTTAGAAAAAAACATAGAAAAATAACAAAATACAACACCTTTCTACAGAAATACAATTTCTAAAAGTGTATATGTGTCCTTAGACTAACATCACTGTCTGAAAGCATATATTTTATGTAAAACAAAACAATAAATATCTATTGCATCTAACAATTCACTGTACAAAACAATGCAAGAATACTAGATTATGTAGTGGGTTAAACAATCCAAACTGCTGACAATAAATAAATAAATAAATAAATAAATAAATAAATGAAAATAACTTGCTGTGATGCTGCCACCTGCTGGCAATAGATACTTTTTTCAGGTAAAGTGCATTTTTTTCCCCAAAATACTTTGTAATTAAAGATTTTGTCAGATATCAAAACCGGTTAACACAAGAAGATGAATGTGTATGTTTTTAGCAAAAATGCATTTTTCTGGGGTACTGTTTTTTTTTTGAGCAGTCTATTTTAAGAGACTTGCTGAGTAGTAATTTTTAATGCAATGTTTATCTGGTTGCCAAACAGCAGTCGAGAACAACGTTTTTATTTATGATTTTGACCAGATAAGACACATTTTACATTTAGGTATTATCAGAGAGCTCTGGTCTCTTAAAACAGACTGCTCAAAAGAAAGAAATATCCCAGAAAAATACACATTTGCTTAAACATACACATACTTCATATACAGTGCTAAGCTAACAATGTAAAGAGAAAGTCTTAAATGTTCACTGTCATGTGAGGTAAATCATAAACAACTATTTCATCGGATGAAACTGGAGTATGTTTAACATGTCGGGGTCACAACCTTTTCTGATCCAAAGAGGAATGCGTTCCCCAAGCAAGGGTTAGAACTGGACAAGACTCTATCCGTAAGAATGCTCAAAGTCTTGGGGATTACAAGAGAAGAAAGAACTGGACTGTAAAATAAAGGGAAGTTACAAAAAAGAAAACACAAGCTGAAAGGTAACTCAGGGAGGGGGTAATTTTCAGTGAATAATTTGCACACTAATGCAGTAAATTGTATTAAATGCTGCGGGATGCCACTTGAGTTTATAAGCAATGACGTCTTGTGACACACCAGAAGATAATTCAGTCAGTCTTCTCCTGGATGTCATTTCATGACATTGGATTAGCCAGAGTGCAGGTTAGCATTAGAAATCGATATACCACCTGCAGCAAGAAAGTGCTCCTTCCTGTATGAACTTACAAAAGCCAGGTAATAAGATTCAGCTGTTTTTCAAAAAGACTGATTAATGCTCTGCTTTTGAAATTAGGATGAGAGACCAGTAGCTAAAGACTGAGATGCTTTATTTTTTGATTAAATTGGGTATGTAGACTGATGCTTCATGGATCTTTTTTGAGAACCATTTGGACCTCAAGAGCACAGATAAATGCACTATACGTGTAAAGTTTAAAACAGTCAGTCAAACAACATGGTTTTTGGGAGGCAGAAGGAAATCAGAGTTCTTACAGGAGACGCACACATAGTGAGGTTGTATAATCTCCACACAGACAATATCTGAATATCAAGATTAAAATGTGGGCCCTGATGCTGAAGCAGAATCTGTAGATGCCGAGCCACTAAGTTTTCTGTTCTTCAGATGGTTTTAGGTTTAAATGTACTAAAGTATTTGACAGTCCACTTTGGTTACAGAGATTTAAGCCATTCACATGTAGCAAATGTCACTGTGTAAGTGTTATTAAGTGTAATCTTAAGCTGAAGTTTAATAAACCATTTACCAACTAGTAAATCCTTCCTTCATGCTCTGTGACCTGACATCACTGTATGTGGACAGTGACCGTATGGTGACGAGGCATCAGCAGATAGGTACATGAAGGACCAGAGTAAGATTCTTAATGTATAAAAACATGATAATTCCAAGGTCACATCCTTGGGACACCAACAGTTATATCAGAATGAGAAGAAGGAGCATCTTTAATTCTAAAAGTGGACGACATGGAGTCAATCTCTGAAAAAGTAATATGTATCATTCATAGACAGATTGTTCAGTTTGGCTAGAAGCAGCTGGTGGTCAGCAGGGTCAAAAGTTAATCCAGGTTTATTAAAACAGCACTAATGATTCCAGTACCAATGCCATGCAGTAGCACCACCAGACTGCAGTCATGCCGCTCTAGCCTTACATGAAGATATGCTGCTGTTTGGACAAGATACCATAAGCAGTCACTTATTCCAAAAACTGCTCAAATGAAGGAATCCCAGAGAAGACAGAAATATCGTGGGAGATGTGAAAAAGTAAGATAAGAGGACTGGGAAGAAATGAAGAGCTCTAAGACGTAGGAGTATGACTCACTGCCGTGATCACAAAAACAGATCTCTAAGTATATGATAGCTGAAGACCACATTAGGAATCAGAATTTTTTCTGCAGGGCATGGGTAAAACAAATTGAGGAAAAAAATTCACAATGAACAAGAATACATATGTTACCAGAACTTTACTGCTGATCTGCTTGTGTGAAATTAAACAGGTCATCATATACTCTACATATAATTTTGCTTAGTTAATTTCTATGCTAGAGTTCATACTTTCACACTTTAGTTTATATGAATGTGTCTGCATGTGTATGTTAAACAGGAATGGCTCCAATACCTTTACCTTACAAATGGAGTAGGCTGTTGACTTTCCTGCCCTTAGTGTCAAAGAGGAACTGCATTATGTCTGCTCCACATTTATGGTCTGCAGGACAAACTGTGTGTGTGTGTTCAAGTCACTGTCTTGGGGCCATTCCTGTTTAACATCTTTATGTCTATGTTGTCAACTAATCATGGAATCTGGATTAGTGTGTTTGCAGGCAGTACCAAAACATGGGCAATTGTAACCAATATGGCTGAACACAAAAGAATGCAACATTATTTGGACTCCCTTTTTGACTA